>NC_041391.1:715873388-715925949 GCF_002162155.2 Triticum dicoccoides | reverse complement strand
CGGTAAGCATTTGTGAACCGAACAACCGTGAACGGAAAAATTTGGAAACTCTTGGAGCCCAGCCTGCCACAAATTCAAGAGGATTCAGGGGAATGCGAGGTGTGCACCTCCTAAGGCTACTTGTCATGGGTAGTATCTTAAGTTAGTATCATACATATGATACTAGTGTATGATACTATATTCGTAATGCATACTATCATATATTAATATCATAGATGACTTTATTTATTGCAATGCATGACACATATATAGTAGCATAGTATTTATTATGATATGATATAATAATATGATACTCAACTCTCTCTTTCTTCATTTAATTTTATGTCACCTCATAAAAATTTTCTAGTTGGCATGCACGATGCTAAGTATGATACTCCCATTACGACCAGCCTAACATTGTGACCTAGGTAGACCGACATACCGACAACAGCTCAAACAAATGGCACCGACAACAAATTAAGGCGCGGAGAGAGAGAGACGTGCGTACCAGGGTTGGGGGCGGATCACGAGACGACCAGGTCAGTTCAATTGTGCGATCCGCGACCGTCCCCCGCTGGCCGCTCCACCGCTGTCGTCTTGCCCCATCGGCGGCGATGGTCGATGGAGAGAGAGAGGGGAGGGGGAGCAGCAAAGATTCCCACCATACGCAGATCCTCTCTCTCTCTCTCTCTCTCTCTCTCTCTCTCTCTCTCTCTGCTCTGCTCCTTCCACAGCTTGCTCATTTGCCTTGAGTTGTCCTCAAATTAATGCTATGCGTACACCTATGCCGTGACTTTCTCTCAGTTTTCTAGCTTGCTCATTTAGCTCAGGACTACAAAACAATACATCCAGCTCTTCCAGTGAAGCCAGGAGGCCCTCCTTGGGCGGCAGGCATTGGATTTTCTCACAATGCCAGATCTTTAGTCTCTTGAGAGAAGAAAGGCCACCTAACCCTTGAGGGAGTGACTGCAGATTATTGCAATCTTCAAATTCTAGATGTTTGAGGGAGGTGATGAGTTGCAGCGCTTGCTCTTGGTCTTCCGTGAAGGTTGTTGCCCTTTGATCATTACTGAACTTCAATGTGTGGAGGCTTACGGCAAGGTGGCTGCAGATGGGAACGGTAAGCACTGCCGAGATGCTATCCACCTCAAATTCTTCCAGCTGGAATGAACCTGCATGCATTAATTTGCTCCTTGCAATCTCTGACAGCAGATTCTTCCCTGCTATAGGCATGTTATCTCGTTCTGAATACATAGAATTTATCGTAAATTTCTTGAGGTTGACTGTGATGAGAGGATTGAACCCGTCCATTCTTAATTCTTCACAATTATCCAGGGTTAGACTGGTGAGAGAGGTGAGGTTTGAGAGCAGACCCAATGACTGCATGCTTGACTGGAGGGAAGTAGGGAAAGGCTTGATGGCATGAGCTCCTCCACCTACTTCTCCCTTGGGCCACCGAGAAAACAACTTCCCACTATAGCTTGCTGTAAATGATTGGAGCATCTTGAGGCCCATGAGTCCTCCAACCTCCACAGGCAGAAGTTCAAGGCTCTCGCAGTTGGTGATGGTAAGCTGGGAAAGGGCTGGAAAAAACCTCAGAATCTTTGAAAAAAATTCTCCAGTAATACATAATTCTTGCATGTGAAGATTCTGAACTGAATGGAGGACAACACTGTCATCTAGTTCCGCAGAAAAATGTCTTCACATTTCTTGAAATGTATAGTTCTCAACGAATTTAGTTTTTGGAGGTCTAAAAATGAAATGTGTGACACATCTGTAATATTCATAACCTCTACTTTATCCATACTGTGGAAAGCCAAAGACCTTGTATACCCTTTAATGCTCAATTCCTTACCATCATATAATAGCTCTGACCCATCATTTTTCACACGAATATCTATTAGTATGGAGGTGTGAGGCATGGGTGGGAACCGAGACAACTTGGGGCAGTTATCAATATGAAGACTACACAGGTTGGTAAAAATGTCAGAGTACTCCAAGAAGGGAAACAAGCTGAGAAGGGGACAACCTCCAAACTTGATGCTTTCAAGCCTTGAAAATAGATGGGTATTAGGTTCCCCGGCCCACTTCTCAAGCTCTGACATATCCTCAAACTTAAGTTTCTTCAGGTGCATGAAGCTTCTTTCTGTAACACCACTAAAGTCAGGCTCGAACACACTTATCCTATCAATATTTTTCAAAGTGAGACTACTGAGGTGTGGTAGTTGCTCAAAAGCTGGAAGAGTTCCCCAAGATACGCCCTCTAGATGGAGATCCTCCAAACATTTTATGCTGATGGCACCACACAACCATCTAGGACAAGGACCAACACCTGAATTTATAATGCAAAGCACTCTAAGATCAAGGTGTGGTTCAAGACCATCAAGAACATCATCATCTGTAGTCCTGTGTGATATACCCCAAACTAATCTCAAGTCTTTCAGATTTCTTTTTTCCTTTAACTTGGCTTCACTAGCTTCCCCTTTGGACTCCACGGTTTCAAGATTGCATATGCGGAGTTCTCCTTTTAGCTCTCCCAATTCCAATCTTCTTTGGATTTCTTTGGAAGAATGGAAATGGCGTAAATTCACAAGGCGGGTAATGTCTCTAGGCAACTTTGTACTACCATTCCAATCTTCTAGGTCCAAGAATTTTAAGTGGTACAATCTAGACAGTGTGCTTGGTAAACTCATTTTTTGTAAGCCATAGGGTGAACTAATTTTAAGGTATTGGAGGTGAATAAGTTTTGAAAAGTTGTTTGGCAAAGATTCTGTTGAGTTCATTGCTATAACTAGAACCCGAAGACCCTTTATTTCCCTAAATGCAACTTTAAAATTTTTTTAGCTATTTTTTCATTGTGTAACCCAAAAATCATCAAAGTCCACAAATTTCCAACGTTTATCCTGTCCTTCAGTTTGCGCATTTCTTCTTCAAATGTTTGATTGTATGTATCTTCTATGGTGATCGATAAGTGCCTAATAGATCGTGGGATTTTATCAGCACTAAAACTTAAACTACTTATATTGACACATTCTAGTGACGAAACATTCCGGGATAGTTGATGCAATAAATCATGCATCACATAGTATTGATTATTAGTCCTATCAACACGCTTCATTAGAAAACCATTGTCCACTAGTTCTTCTAAGTAATTATTGTCGTGTTGAGAATTAGAGTCTAAGATACCTATCGCAGTCCAAAAGCTGGTAATTTCTAAATTATAAAACCTATAATCTTCAGGGAAGAGGGCACAATATGAAAAACATTTTTGGAGAACGAAAGGAAGGTAACGATAGCTAATTATCAGAGAAGGCATAATATCATCGTAATCTTTAGCATTTTTCCACTCATTCTTTTCAAGAATTCCAATCCAATATTCTCGAGAGAGGTTTTTCTTCAATAACCGACCAACTGTAATGGCTGCTAGTGGTGTACCCTTCAGTTTCTCTGAAATATCTTTTGCAACTTCAATTAAGTCATCTTCATAATTCTCAGGCTTGTTATGATCAAATATGCATGCTTCAAAGAACTCGAAGAATTCATTAGGCTGCAGACCATGTAATTCAACTGGATCAATAGTTTTCACCATTTGTGCTATAGATGGAAACCGAGTTGTGATGAGAACCATGCTACCCTTGGCATACCCCTTTGTGAATGGAGCTAATAGATTATTCCAATGACTTTAACTGTTGCATTTCCAAATGTCATCCAAGACAATTAAAAACCTTTTGGACTTCAGTCGCTCTGCAATGGACTTTTGAAGCTGGTCCAAATTGGCAATCTCAACAGTACATTTGTGTTGTTCTCCTTGAATTGCAGGTACGCATCTAAGGATCTGTCGGGTAAGGTCGAGCACATCAAAATCAGTTGAGACACATACCAAGACCCTAACCATGAAACGTCCCCCAATCCTTCTATCATTATACAAGTGTTGGGTGAAGGCATACACACATAGCAGAAAGCTCCAAAAGGCGTGATAAAAGCCGTCTTTTCTTGGTCTTTACCTGCCATCTTAATCTGATGATAACTAGAATAAGCATCGAAGAAGCTTAAACGCTCACAACCAGCCGTAGCATCTATGATCTGATCAATACGAGGAAGAGCAAAAGGATCACCTGGACAAGCTTTATTAAGATCTCTGTAATCCACACACATACGCCAAGTGCCATTTTTCTAAAGTACTAGCACCGGGTTAGCCAACCACTCAGGCTGAAAAACTTCAACGATGAATCCGGTTGCTAAGAGCCGGGCCACCTCTTCTCCAATGGCCTTACGTCTTTCGTCATTAAAACAACGAAGGAATTGCTCGACCGGCTTAAATTTAGGATCAATATTGAGAGTGTTCTCAGTGAGTTCTCTCGTTACACCCGGCATGTCTGAAGGCTCCATGCAAAGATGTCCCAGTTCTCACGGATGAGCTCGATGAGCGCACTTTCGAATTTGGATCCATATTAGCACTGATAGTGAACTATTGGGATGAGTCGCGAGGAACAAAATCAACTTGTTTAGTATCATCTACCGACTTAAACTTCAGCAAAGGGTCCTGGTCTGTGGTTGGCTTCTTCAACAGAGTCATATCCGCCGGGTCAACATTATCCTTACAAAACTTCAACTCTTTCGTGGCGCAGGCAGTCTCAGCATAAGCGGCATCACCTTCTTCACACTCCAAGGCTATCTTCCTATCACCATGTACTGTGATGGTACCCTTGGGACCCGTCATTTTAAGCTGCAAATACAAATAACAAGGCCGTGCCATAAACTTGGCGAAAGCCGGCCGTCCAAACAGAGCGTGATAGGGGCTTTTAATCTTGACCACTTCAAAGTTCAATCTCTGCCATGTAATCGTATTCATTGCCAAAAGCTACTTCCAAGGCAATCTTACCAACTGGGTATGCCGACTTACCAGGCACCACCCGATGAAAGACTGTAGAGGTCGACTTAAGATCTTTGTCTGTCAAATTCATACGGCAAAAATTATCATAATAAATTATATTGATACTGCTGCCCCCGTCCATAAGCACCTTAGTGAACTTGTAACCTCCGACCTGAGGGGCTACCACTAAAGCCAGCTGACCCGGATTGTCAACCCGGGGCGGGTGATCCTCACGGCTCCATACAATTGGCTGCTCTGACCATGGCAAGTTTCCAGGTACTGCCGGCTCAACTACGCTTACCGCTCGTTTATCAACCTTTTGATCTCGCTTGCACAGGATTATGATAAAAACATGATATTGGCCACAATTAAGCTGCTTCGGATTACTCTAGTACCCTGACTGTTATTGCTGGTTATAACTGCCCTGATTACCCTGACCTTGATATCCAAAATTTGAGCCGCCACCTCCAAAGCCGGGCCCGTGTGAGCCGGATCCCGACCCACCGTGCGGGCCATTATTGTTATCGTGGCCCTGATGAAAACCGGAGTTCTTATATTCCTTCATGATAAAGCAATCTTTCCACATGTGAGTCGACGTTCTATCTGGAAAACTGTGCTTTGGGCAAGGCTGGTTCAACATCGCCTCAAGCTTGAACTTTGGCCCTCCAAGCAGAGGCTATGGCTTTCCCTTTACGAAGATGACCGTTATTCTGAGTATTGGTAATGGCCACAAAATCTGATCCGCCATCAGGTTGCTTGCGCTTACCATTACCACCCTGGTTGTGCCCCATCATGTTTGGCTGCTGCCCCTTTCCATTGTCGTTCTTCTTCCCCTTATTGGACTTCTCCTCATCAGACCCAGGGTCCTTAGTATTGTCAGAGTCGGCGTATTTGATGAGAGTTTCCATGAGCCCCCCATGTCATTGCAGGGACGCTTAAGCCGCCCTAACTTCTGCTTCAGAGGGGTGAAACGGCAATTTAATTTTCTCCAGAATTAGAACAACAGAGCCGGCATTGATGCTATCCGATGAGTGGATAATGGCTGAAACCCTGCGAACACAGTGGTGGGCCGATTCATCCTCTCGCTGTACACAAGCATCCAGATCGATGATCGACAGGGGCTGTTTACATGTGTCTTTAAAATTCTGAATAAAGCGCGCTTTCAACTCAGCCCATGAATTGATAGAATTATGGGGTAATCCCTTCAACCAGGTTCGACCCGGTCCATCCACCATCATGGTGAAGTACTTGGCGCACACAGCGTCATTAACATTTAACATCTCCAAAGCCAGCTGATAGCTCTCAATCCAAGCCTCAGGAGGTTGGTCAGCTGTGTAATTGGGCACCTTTCGAGGGCCCTTGAAGTCCTTAGGCAAACGCTCATTGCGAAGAGCCGGTGCTAGGCATGGCACACATACCGTACTGGAAGTCATCCCTGCCTCCACAGACGCCGAAGGGTTCAACTGAAGCCGTTGATGAGCTGCTAGCTGAGCCGCCACCTCTGCCTCTTGACGTGCCCTGGCCTGATCCATCAGGGCCTGAACATTGTTATCGTCACGCGGCAGGTCATGTCCATGGGGCGGGTTACGATGCCCCTCGCTGGTGGAAACGGCTGGCGACTCAATGCGCCGGCTTTAACTTCGGCTGTGGCGTGGAGTTGAATGAATTCGCTCACAGCTATACGAATAAGCCGCGTGATGAGCTACCGCTATCTCAAGAAGCTCCACCGCCTTCCGCGCCTCGACCGCAGTAGGAGACTCGCCTTCTACTGGAAGAGCCGCTAGCCGAGAAGCCGCGACAATCATATTATCTAGTGGGTTGGAATAATGACCCGGGGATGTTGGCACTCGCTGTGGTGGGGTCAAGTCCATACGAGGTGGGCCTGTCATACGAGGCTGAGCCGCCACCCCGGTCACAGGTGCGTCGGCAATTTGGGTCACACCAGGCGGGTTACTTGGTCCTGCCCCAGGTGTAATGAAAAGATTCCTCGCCTCAAACTCCAGAGGTAGAGGGCTCTAGTGTCTCCTTCGTAAAACAACATTTGATGCATTCTAATCCAAATTTAACCAGAAAGTTTCTGCTTGAATCCGTTGTGACTCGGTTTCTAACGTAGCTCGCTCTGTTACCATCCTGGCATTCTCAGCATTAAGCTCCTCTCTAGCTTGAGCTACCGCATCCCGCAGTTTTGCCACTTCCACATTATGTTGTGCCTGAGTCGCCGGGGTTACCTCTACGGCTATAACAGAGTCGCCAAAGCATCCAAGAGCTCGGATAAGACCTGAGCCGGCGGGTGCACGGGGCCGTTCGCCCCGGTCGTTGCAGCAGCCGTTGAACTAGAGGTCATAGCCGCCGCAGTCGATGAATTTAACATCTGTTGCATACCGGCCATGAAGATAGCAGCCCTACTTGGCGGCTCATAGGGGTCCGGAATGCTGTCACCATCGGAATAGCCCCCGAGCCCGCCATCTTGTAGCAGATAGATTGATTCGGTCTCTCCGGTTGAAGACTCATCACCTGAATAGATGGCTGTCTCTCCACCAGACATAGAACCTTCCTCAAGATCCGCCCATGAACAAAGCCGACGAAAGCACACTTCCGGGCGGGTTGGACCGTGGCGAGTCTTACGCGCCGAGCTGTTTCAATGGTGTCGGTGCATGCGTCCGGCTCAGGCTCCGATTCGCCAATCTTGCCGATGAAGACTTGAATTCCGCCGAAGGGGACATGGTACTCGTACTTGATTGAATCGGCCTTGAGACCCCAACCAGCATCGTCGATGTAGATCTTGCCGCGGTGACGCTTGGTCATCCGGCCCATGGCGTATCCCTTGATCCCTGAGAAGCTGCCCTTCAAGAACTCGAAACTACCATGCTCTGGCCCCAC
This sequence comes from Triticum dicoccoides, assembly GCF_002162155.2. Lineage (NCBI taxonomy): Eukaryota > Viridiplantae > Streptophyta > Magnoliopsida > Poales > Poaceae > Triticum > Triticum dicoccoides. The sequence continues at coordinate 715,918,217 of NC_041391.1, read as the reverse complement.
GGTGGGCGCAAACTGTCGTGGATTTAACACGGCAGATGACCTAGTGAAAGGACTTAGGTGTGAAGCCATCGCAACTATGTTAGCTGGAAGGGGTTGAACGGGACAAACGACACAAGGAGTTTACCCAGGTTTGACCCCTCATAACGAGGTAAAAGCCTACGTCCTAATTTTACTTGTATTGCTTGAGTCTCGATTACAAGGGAGCGAATACGCTTGACCTAGTTCTCGATTGGTTGTCCCTTGAGTTAACCCGCCGCCGGGTATCACCTTTATGTACACAGGTCGAGACCCGGAGGCTTACAGAGTCCCGGCTGTCTCACACAACATGACCGGCTCGGTTTTAAACTAATAAAGTCTTACAGAGCAAGTCTTCATACGGTGGTTCACAGGCCCAGGTCTTGGGCCTTCACCAGGCCTGCCTCCAAGAGCCGCCGTCTTTGTACTTCTCCTTGGGCCTCCTTTGGACCTTGTTCATGTTAAACTGCCAATGGTGTAACCCGACCCCTCCTGCGCGGGTCACACCTCGGAGCTATATCCCCAACACTGAGTTTTTTTTGGATAGTCAACTGGATCTGGATCGAGCAAAGCACCAGAAGCCGAAAAACGCGAGCGGGCTAGCCGGACAGGGGCGAACCAGATGGCTAGCAGTCCGTCGAGGGCGGCGCAGCCAGGCCAAGCAGAGGGCGGCGTCCAGGCGGGGGCGGCAAGGGCGGCGTCCAGTCGGAGGCGGCCGGGGTGGCGTCCAGGCGGGGGCAGCCGGGGCAGCGTCCAGGGGGAAGTGGCCAGGGCGGCGTCCAGGCGGGGGCAGCGAAGCCGGGCCGGGCATAGTCCAGACGAGGGCGACGTAGCCGGGCCGGGGGTCTAGGCGGGGACGACGTCGCTGGGCCGAGCAGGGACGGCGGCCAGGCAGTGGCGGCGGATGCAGACGACGACGGACAGAGGAAGGAGACGACGACGGACACAGAGAGCCGGCGGCGGGCGGATCCGAGCAGCCGATGGCCGAAGAGACACAGCGGCCTAGGAGGAAATAGACCTAGCAGCGGCGGCAACAGCTGGGATGGAGTGCGCACGGAGTTGCATCGTGCGGGAGAGAGGCTAACCTGGCAACTGATACCATGTTGGATAATGAGAACTAGTATTCATTGTGGGCCAAAGGCCAATACATATACATGTGTAGTAAAGTACAACAAGCCCCTTATACAATGGGGATATACAGAAAGAGGACTATATACATCTAACACAAGATCGATGGAAAATAACTCTCCTGTTTGTTTAAATTCAGTTGCTTTAATCTCCTTAATATGTAAGCAGAGAAGATATGTAGTTCAATGATAGTTGCCTTAATCTGCCTAAATATCTAAGCAGAAAAGATATGTAGTTCAAGAACGGCTCCCCAAAGACTTCTCCTGTAACCTATTAGAGAAATCATATTCATTTATTGTTCAAACAAGACATGGTCCTTGGCGTCGCCAAAACAATCCGAACCTTCTCTCCTGTCTTGGTGTGTTACATACATCGATACATTTATCGTCTACGCAATGAATCATCACATCGTCTTTTATAAGTAAGATGATGACCCATGTTGATGTCTATCAAGTCATTCAGTAAACAGCTGTAGGTATACTGTTTATTGCCGCTGGAGCTAAACACTTGCTGGTGCTGGTACAACACATCCGGCCGTGGAGGATGACCACCGAAGAGATACGCCGTGCCGGCACCAAATTATCGCTGCCGGAGTCGAAGATGAAATCATTAACACAAATCGAAACAACTAGTTGAACAACCACCAAGTGATGGCACCATTCCGTTGGATGGCCGTCAGTTGAGTGTGTTGGTCTTCCTGCTTACTTTGGGTATTGTTCATAAAGGACTGTGCAAGTGTGGAACCTTTCCTCCTCTGTGGGGTGCGTGCAAAAGCAATCTTTATCAAAACTGTAAAATTGTTTCTCTGTTAGCTATGTCGATGCATGTACAAATAACATGAAAGAAAGTTGATTAAAACTTACACGTCAACTGTAGACCTGTGCGTGCAGGAAAGGCGGCACATGAAGTCCGCCAGATGATCCTTAAAGTACCACCATATGGCAAAGTCTGTATCTTGGATGGTCTGTCAAAAAATTACAATTTATACAGTAGCACACAAACAAGAAAATGCCTACAAAAAGTAGTTATCGATCATACCTGATTTCGATTTGGATGTGAAAGAAAGTTCAGGCAAAAGGTAAGCCATGACATTTCCTCATCATAATATGCAGTCCACCAAAAATTATATTGCGGCGCACCATAGTAGTATACTGCATTCAAGTCAGGAACACACCAAGCGATCCAACCCTAGGTGTAAGGATATCGTAGAACGGCTTCCATTGAAGGATATCGCTGAAACTTGATTTGTCTATGGACTTCCAGTATAAGTCCTTGTCGACTGGCAGCTGACATCATGCAAGGGTGATTTCTGAGGAATGCCTTAAATGTGTCAGATGACTCCGCACCCAATGGCATAACCCTCATTATTTTGAGCAAATGAGCTACGTAAGCTATATATTCTCCGTCTGAAGTTTCCAGCTTCATCATGCAAACTAATTCAAGTACTTTACCCAAAGATTTAACCTGAAATCTAAAAAGTGGCCGCGCACTTTTTGGTCGAACCGAGCGGCCGGCTCTCACAGCGCATGCATGTGGTAATTTATTTGTCTGGTAGTGCATGTAGGCGTGGCATTAAATATGTTCACACTGCTCCTTTAGTTTAAGAAAGACAGATCCATCTGCATTTATTTTGGGTTTTTAAAAATTCAAAAAGCTATATCTTTCAAACCGCGCGTCGAAATTCAAATCTGTTTTCACCATTGAAATCCTCGCGACGAGATCTTTGAAACTAGATCCCGCATGGGTATATTTTGACTAATTTTTTTCGATGCCAACTTTGGAACTATATAGTGCAACTCTATTACTGCATTGTGCAACTTTATTACTACATCGTGCAACTTTTTTCCAAAACTAATGTTTGGAGCTGCGCCTTCGTACGAGGTTACAACCTAGCAACCACGACAACTTTGATGTGCGACTAGTCTATTGCCTCGACGAAAGTCGATGTGCAACCTCCTCTTGTAATGTAGTCTAGTCGCACACACATTGATGTTTAGTTGGCTTGTAATGTAGTCTAGTTGCATATACATTGATATTTAGTTGGCTTGTAATGTAGTCTAGTTGCACACACATTGATGTTTAGTTGGCAGAAAGACTAATTGCACACGCATATGCTTAGTTGGCTTGTAATTTAGTCTAGTTGCACACACACTGACGTTTAGTTGGCAGGACACTAGTTGCACACACATATGCTCAGTTGGCGTGGCAATCTAGTCTAGTTGCACACATATTGATATTTAGTTGGCAGGACTTTTTTGGCACACACACATATGCTCAGTTGGCGCGGCAATCTAGTCTAGTTGCACACATATTGGTGTTTAGTTGGCAGGAAGACTAGTTCGTCGAAATATCCCCATGCGGGATATAGTTTAGAGCACGTTGCGAAGATTCCAGCGGTGAAAACGGATCTTAATTCTGACGCGCGGTTTGGAAGATATAGCTTTTTGAAAATTTGAAAACCGAAACATATACATATGTGATCTGTTTTTTCCAACTGATTGTGACCGATGTGAATGTATTAAATGCTAAAAGATACATGCGCTAGCGGACAAAAATTACACACATGCATGTCTATGCAGAGCAGATGCTAGCGGATAAAAGAATTTCTATTTTAGGCCGGCCGCTCGCACATGCCAGCGAGCAGCCGGCCGCTACGTAGACTCGTCCAAGATTTAATGTCCTCCTTATATCCACCCGAGGTGAAATCCACAACTTGAGTACTACAATTAATCATGTAACTATCTGTCGATGGTACGTATATGATACTTTTGTAACTAAATATAACACCAACACACTTACTCCTCTCGTGGTACAAGGATACCATTTCAAACAATTTCATAAATGTCTGTCTCCCCAGTTTACTTAACACACATGCTGATCCCTTTGTCTCAAGCCATTCATCTTTGGATGGCAATTCACTCATCCGCTTCAAAAATGCCATATAGTCTAGTTTAAGATATGACCTGCATAATGTTTTATTTAGATACATCAGATCAGACAATAATCTGACTCCCTTGTGTGTGTGTGTGCGCGCGCGCGCGCGCGTGGGTGTCTGTGTGTCTGTAAAAACTCACTCTCCAGCACCACCCCGTAGATGAGGCCAAACTACAATTGTAGAACCGGGGACAACTCCTTGATCTTGAAGTGATTCTTCCAATAGCAAACGCCTTTGCTCATTCCAATAAAAGAGCCCTAAAGTCACATAGAAAATGTTTGCGTTGCGAGATGGCTAAATATATAGCAAATTCTACGGTAATGTCACCCGTTACTTGAACCGATACAAGGTCAGCAGATATCAGACCAAGTCTGAAGAACACTTGAAACTACAAACAACACAAATAAATAGACCGAAGGTTAATGAATCTGTTTGAATAAACAAAAGTATGCAAACAACTGAAGGACTCATGAGGTGGAATTGAGATCTTGCGGTGAAATTAATGTAATAAAATAAAAAATTGACAAGCAAACAGTACATCTCCCGAAACAAGCATACTGTTTCTGATCGATTAACCTTTCTATTGATCTCATTGTTGCATAAAGAGGATACAATCCACAGGTCAACTCATTGGCCTTTGTGTAGTAAGGATGCATGCACGCACCAAGAGAAGATGATAAAGCTGGCGTGCAGCATGTGCGAAAAAAGAGAGGATAAACGAGGCTAAGGTGGCCCTCTAGAACTAGATTGATCTGTACAAACCATAGTTCCCAAGAATCGTGGTCAAGCGGGTAGAGGAACGTGGTTAGCGGGACGAAGGTGGCTAATGGTGAAATCGACCGGGACGCGGGACGTGATCCCGGGACGACACGTGCAGGTCAACTATTAAAATGTTGGATAATAATACGAGAATTTAACTGGCACCCAGATTGTTTTTACAAAACGACCGAACGATATCAGGGTGCTTCGATCCGGATCGCACGGCTGGGCGATATGGGCGGGGCAGTTGCGCAACAGCGGGCATGCGTGGCTGTTAGACTAGGTAGTTCTATACCGTATGCATCTTGTATAGCTTCCCATAAGGTATAGTGCGGATCGTGCAGCAGTTGTATAGCTAGTGGTGCACGTCCTGAGGTAGTGGCATACCCACGATCTTGGCTCAGCTGAGGACAGCAACCTGTACTTAAACCCAGCCTCTGAGTATAATCGAAGTGTGTTGAATCCTATCCCTTCTTCTCTCCTCAACAACGGCCTCGGTGTTGATCCAGGGTGCTAATTTTTCTCCGTCATGATGGTTCTCTTCTCTTACTCCACCTTGGGAACCTCCGCTCCGACGTCTGTTGTCCTCTTGGACACGCGCGTCCACAGAAGCTCGGGAGTGACCATGCCTTCGTCGTTTTCTTCCTCGGCCGAGCTGTTTCCGGCAATCAGCGCCTTCTGACCGTCGTCTTGGTCCACCTCTGCAAAGTCGACCTCTGAATTCGAGCATGATGAGCAACGTCGTACCTTCGCCAGCCCACCCGGTCGTTTTACTGCATGTAGACGCCAATGCACAAGTACCCGAGTGCAGGCCGCCATGCACGAGCTCGAGCTCGAGCACAGGAGCTTGGTCGGTGCACGCACACCAGGCACGCAAGGCCGCGCCCCACTGCACCATGCGTGTGCTCGTCCACACTCCCGTGTGCCCCCAAGACGCCCAGGTGAAGCCCGGCAATTCGCGGTGGACCTCCGTCGCGACCAGCAGCCATGGCTGTAGCCATGGCGGTGGACCATGTGAAGCCTGGCTTTCTCCTCATAAAAGGCGGCGCTGATACTTATGCACGGACACAACTAGGTCCAAGTGGCTAATGCCCCGATTCTCCACCGAGGCCACCAGGAATTGATACCTAGTTTCGCCCCATATTTTGTCTCTATGGTTTTTTTGCCATGCTCGTGTTGAACTGTTATGAGTGGTAAAAAAACAATATGTAATGGGGACCATTTTGACTGCAGGACAAAAAGATGTCGAAAATTGCCGTGGTAACATTTTTTACCCTAGTAGAAAAAAAAAGTTGCTGAGAACATATCGTCGTAATTTTTGGTGTAAATAGCATACTAATATAAATACCACACGCCCGATAACTTACACACAAATTCATTGGTAATTTTGACCCTGAAAAAAAAGTTGTTGAAAAATATAACCTCTTAAACTTATGTGTAAATATCATGATAATTTACGGTCAACATACTAGATAGCTATGGGAGTGAGCTCAACTGGTTGGGGGAGTGGATGTACAAACCCAACACCTGGGTTCAAATCCTCGTGGAGGAGAATTTAGGTTCCTATTTATTCTTGAGGACCAGTCTTGTCTGATAATCACGCATTTATTGAGGACTAGATGCATCCCTAGTTGGTGTAGAGGCCGGGGAAGTGAAATTCTCCCCCAATTTAAGAAAGGACTAGGCTCGGCGCATAACTAAGATTAAAAATCCTAATACTCGTACTTAAAAGACCGTATGCATCCCTAGTTGGTGTTGGTGTAGAGGCCGGGGAAGTGAAATTCTCCCCCAATTTAAGAAAGGACTAGGCTCGGCGCATAACCGAGATTAAAAATCCTAATACTCGTACTTAAAAGATCGTATGCATTCCTAGTTGGTGTAGAGGCCGGGGAAGTGAAATTCTCCCCCAATTTAAGAAAGCTTATGTAATGGTCTTATGCCTACTACGGAGGCTGAAGGTGAAATAGAAGGGTCAGAGATTGAGGGCAGTGTAGAGCCTTTACCCGTGGACGGTATTGTCTCTAGTCACCATAGTAATATAGATACGTTGGGTACGGGGGATAAGGCCAAGCGATCCTGGAAAAGGAAGGTGTATCCTACTTCGGCTGTTCGGAGGAGTGCTAGGGTTAAACTTAAAAAGAAATCCATGATGATCTATGAAAGGTCTCTTTTGGAATAGCAGGTTCCTTGCAGAGACATCCATAGAACAAAAGCATGATTTTATCGCACTTCTCGAAACAGGCAGATATAATTTCACCTCACAATTTCTCGGAACTTTGTCCGGTGGAACTGATTTTGATTGGCACTGTTTACCCCCTAGAGGAAGATCCGGTGGGATATTGCTGGGGGTTAGGTGTGAAACGCTAGAGGTCATTAATGTGGTCAGGGGGGACTTTGCTGTCAAGTTTCGGGTGAGATCAAAGTTGGATGGTTTCCTTTGGTCTCTCGTAGCTGTATATGGAGCAGCCCAACCCGAACTCAAATCTGATTCCCTAGCTGACCTAGTACGGCTATATGGGGATGAAACACTTCCAATCTTAGTTGGAGGGGATTTTAATATTATAAGGAGGTGAGATGAGAAGAACAACGACAATTTTGACGGATGGTGGTCACTCATGTTTAACATGATTATCGAGAGTCTCAGTCTGAGGGAGATTGAACTCATAGGTAGACATTTTACATGGGCTAACTCGTTGCCTACTCCGACTTATGAGAAGTTGGATAGGGTAACATCAAAACTTTCTCTTTCGAACTGAGTTGGTTCGAGAAAGAGAATTTCTTGGCCATTGTAGCACGAGAATGGGCAAAGCCTGTTACTGGACGAACAAGCGTAGAGAGAAGGCAAGACGAGATTAGACATTTAAGACAATTTTTACGGTGTTGGGCCACAAACGAGAGTGGGATTTATGAACAAGAAAAAGAAAGACTCATCCAATTAATCGATGCTTTGGACCTAAAAGCAGAAGTGACCCTGCTGGATGTGGCTGAGCAGGCCATGAAATCTCAAGCAGAGCAACGCCTACGGGATCTTCTTAGAGAAGAAGAGCTCAAATGGGCATTGCGAGCTAAGGTTCTCAAGGTTGTCCAAGGGGATGACAATACACAATTCTTTCACATGATTGCGAATGGCAAGCATAGAAAGAATAAAATAATCCAGCTTGAGCAGGACGAAGGGACCTTAGTAGGTCATGAGAATCTTAAATCGTATATCTCCAACTACTATAAACAATTATTCGGGCCTCCGGCAGAGAGCACGGTTTCCCTGAATGAGTTTGTAAATCGAGATATCCCTCAGCTTAGGTCAGAGGAAAATGACATCCTATCTGCACCATTTACTGAGAAAGACGTTTTAGATGCAATATCACAAATGAAACTGAACAAAGCACCGGGACCAGATGGGTTCCGTGGAGAGTTCTATACGGAATATTGGCCTATTATTAAGGACGACCTTATGCCTATGTTTCATGATTTTTTTAACGGGCATCTAGAACTATTTCATCTTAACTTTGGTATGACTACATTATTGCCAAAGAAAGAAGAAGTGGTTCGTATCGAGCAGTTCAAGCCGATTTGTCTTCTCAACTTGAGTTTAAAAATATTCATGAAAGTAGGTACTAATAGACTGACAAGGATCGCCCATTCGGTGGTGCAACCTAGTCAGACGGCCTTCATGCCTGGGAGATAAATCCTAGAAGGGATTGTCGTTCTCCATGAAACGCTCCATGAAATCCTTTCGAAGAAACTAGATTGGGTTATCCTGGAAGTGGATTTCGAGAAGGCATACGATAAACTTAAGTAGCCTTTTCTTCAGTAGGCAGTGCGCATGAAAGGTTTTAATGAGACATGGTGGAACCAACTTGGTTCTCTAGTCCAAAAAGGTAGTGTCGGAATTGAGGTTAACGATGATAGAGGTCACTATTTTCAGACTCATAAAGGCTTGAGACAAGGGGATACGATGTCTCCCCTCTTATTTAATGTAGTGGCAGATATGTTGACCATTGTTATTGGCAGGGCCTAGGAGAATGGCCTAGTAGATGGTCTTGTTCCTCATCTAGTTGACAGGGGCGTTTCCATTTTACAATATGCAGACGATACTATTCTTTTCATGGAGCACGACATTGCAAAAGCTCGGAACATGAAATTAGTTTTATGTCTCTTCAAACAATTGTCAGGCCTAAGAATCAACTTTAACAAAAGTGAATTGTTCTGCTTTGGTCGGGCCAAAGAGGAGCAAGACACATATAGACAATTGTACGGTTGTGAATTTGGTTCTTCGCTCTTTAGTTATTTGGGCATACCGATTCATCATCTCAAACTCTCCAACAAAGAATGGAAATGCATCGAAGATCGAACCGAAAAAAGCTTAGCTGTTGGAAGGGCAAGCTCATGTCGTATGGAGGTTGGCTAGTGCCTATTAACTCAGTACTTACTAGTATGTCGATGTTCCTGCTACCCTTCTTTGAGGTACCCAAGGGGGTACGAAAGAGACTAGATTTTTTTTCATTCTCAATTCTTCTGGTAGTCAGATGAGGCCAAGAAGAAATATCGCCTAGCACGATGGGACATAATTTGCCGATCCAAGGATCAGGGAGGTCTCATTAATTATTGAAAAGGTGGAAATTAAGAATAAATGCCTTATGAGTAAATGGCTATATAGGTTATCAGTAGAGCATGAAGGTATGTGGGCACAGATATTACACAACAAATATCTGCAATCGAAAACTCTTGCCAAGTCACCGCGAGGCCGAATGGTTCGTCATTCTGGAAGGGGCTTATGAGAACGAAAGACTTGTTCTTTCGTATGACCAAATTTCTTGTTGGCAATAGGATGACACCAAGATTTTGGAAGGATACGTGACTAGGGGAGATGCCATTAGCCATAGAATATCCAAGCATGTATAATATTGTGCAACGTAAGAAGGATTACGTAGGCACAGTATTACAATCGATTCGCTTGAATATTTAGTTTAGGCGATCTTTAGTCGGGAAGCGTTGGATTTCGTGGATGCACTTGATACGGAGATTGATGAATGTTCACAGAAGAGCGTGTGTGGGTTTGCTCTCACGTGCGATCAGTTGCCTTGGCGCAACGACGAGCATCAGATCAACGGGGATCGCACGACGCGCACCCGGCCCCATTTACAAGGAAAGAAAGTCATATGGCAGGCAACAGTTACCAAGAACTGCAGCAGCGACGGCCGACGGAAAACCTATGCGGCTAACACGTCGATGATGAACTCAGGTACTCTTCCCTCCTTCATCTCTCCCTCTTACCACAGCTGTTGATCCGGCAGTGACCCCGACCCTCGATCTAGGTCGAACTACCCCCGGGTCGTGGGATGCGGCACCAACCCGCGAACCAGGCTACTAGCTATTGCTATACTCCCTCCATTTCAAAATATAGTGCGCCCATGTTTTCCGAGGTCCAACTTTGACCATAAATTTAACCAACGAGACCGACTGCGGCGGGAGAAAAAATTATATAATTGAAAACTTCTTTCGAATACGAATTTAGTGATATAATTTTTGCTCCCGCCGCACTCGGTCTTGGTAGTTAAATTTACGGTCAAAGTTGAAGCACGTGAATAGAGGAAGCACTACATTGTGAATAGAGGAGACAATAGAGGAAGCATGCCACACAGAGCAGAGAAGAACCCTCCCATTTTTCTCTTTCCTTCTGAAACTAACTTGGGACTTCAGAAATAACTGAGAATTCCAGGCTCTTCCGCTACTTATAAGCTATTGATCAGTGAAGGTGCTGAAAGTTCTGAATCTGAATTAATAAAGGGTGTTTCGTGGTAAAGGGGAAGTAGTGGCATGCACGCTTCGTCGGTGTAAAGACAAATTAAACGGCATTAGAAAACATTTACTAACCATAAGCGTTGGAGACTTTGTCCAAGATTCCTTTCAGCATGACGATGTGCCAAAATGATTAAAGATATAAACCACTTGCTTATTGTTTCCATAAGAAAATCATTAGGAAGCATTGATGTTTGAGTTGCTCAAGGTCAACTCTTGGATTTAAATCATATAGAAACAATTTTCTAACTAAAACTGCACAGCGCAACTTGAAGCATAAAATCTAAGGTACAACAAAAGTAACTTATTGCTCATTCTCGTTGATAGCGGTCTAGTGAAGTTCAATATGTGATTCAGTGCAACCACCGCTATTTTTTTAGGAGGATGTACCCCCGGCCTCTACATCTGCGCGATGCATGTAGTCATTATATTAATTGTTCACAATGCCCTTACAAGGTAATACATCAGTAAGTCTGAAGCCACCATCTTGGCAACACCCGTCGCTACTCCTATCTCTGTAATGAAGGGATGCTGAATGTCCGAGCCTAATACCAAACAAACATTGCGCTAAAAGCATCTCCAGCCGTTGGCCCCCCAGGAGGCGCTAAAAATCGTTGCCTGGGGGCGCACCGGCGCTAAACCGCGTGCTGGGGGCGTGATGCTCCCTAGTCGCCGCGCCCATGTTTTTTTAAACAAAATGCGGCACCATATTCGCATAATAAAGGCGCAAATTTAACCAAACTTCGGCGAGTTCATAACAGATATAAAATATTTTACAAAAGAAGAAAAAAACACTACTAAACCCCGCCGTCGCCCTCGCCGTTCCTCGCGCCCGCCGCCCTGAAGGTCTACATGCGTGTAGTCGCCGCCGTCGTTGTCGTCGTCGTCGCCTCCTCCGTGGCCGCCGTCCCTGCTGCTCCCCTGCCCAGAGTCGCCGACACGTGGCGGGTTGGATGGTCCGGGGGCGTCCTCGTCCTCGCCGCTGTCGAGGATCACCATGCCGTTCTCGTCCTCGCGTGCACGCTGGCGGTCGGCTATTTCCTGCAGGGCTCGGCGCTGCCGGACCATCTCGTCGCGGAGGTAGTCGTCCCGCGCCCACTCTAGTTCGGCCTCGTCGGAAGCCGCGGCGGACGATAGCCTCGTACTCCGTGGGGAGGCAGGTCTCCACCTTCGGCCTGACGAGCTGGGCAGAGGTGGAGGAGGACTCGGCGATGCGGACGCCGGAGCTACGGGTGCGCTGGCTGATCGGCGCGTCCTGGGGCTCCGGCTTGACGGGGAGGAGGGAGGGAGAGCGAGACGATCGGCCGGACGAGGAGGAGGACGCCGGGTTCATGCGTCTCGGCGTCCACGAGCTCCCACGCCGGCGGGGGAAGGAGGGGGAGCGGGGTACTCTAGCCTGGGCGTGTTGTCGCCCTCGATGTACTCGAGGACGGCCTCCAGCGTGCGGCCGGGCACGCCCCACCATCGGCGGCGGCCGTCGGCATTGAGCGTCCCGGAGGGCATGATGCCGTTGGTGGCCTCGAGCTACTCGGCGTGGAGGCGACGGAAGTATGGCTCCCACAGCGTGCTGTCGGGGGCATACCTCGGCCCTTCCCTTGCCGCCTGCGGCAGAGAGGCTTGTATGCGGGCGAACTCCGCGCGACGCGCCACCCCGGTGGGTGGCGGTGGCACCGGGACCCCGCCGGCGCTGATCCTCCACGCCCCGGGCACCCGCATGTTCGGCGGGACCGGGTACTCGACCTCATAGAGAAGCCGGGCTTTGACCTCGTGAAGGTGGCGGCGGCCGAAGCCGTTCGCCGCCACGCCATCGCCTGGAAATCGCTTTGCATTGGATGAACTGGAAACGGCGAGAAGAGAGGGAGGAACGGGGGCGTCGGCAGTGGAGAGTCTGTGCATCACCGGTGCGGGTGGGGGCGGCTTATATAGGCGGCGCTCGCGTGGCCGCCGTGTGTAAACGTGGCGGGCGAGGGATGCACGTCGTCCCCTCTTCACTGTGCCGCCCGTGAGGCATCAATGGAGGAGGCTGACCGGCCCGGCAGCGCGCGGCAGCTTTGGCATTGATTCCGCCACGGGAACTGAGGCGATGAGGACGACGAAGCGACGAGAAGAGCCGAGTCGCTGCCAAGGAGGGCCTGCCGATTTTCGCGCCAAAAACGATTCGGCGGGCGCCCCCAGCGCGTCGGGTTTGGCCTGGGTCCGCGGGCGCCAATTTCGGCCCGAGCCGGCGAAGAAAGGGCCTTTGGGGGCGCGACTGGACCGATTTTTTGGCACCGGCGGCCAAAAAATTGTCTGGGGGACCTTGTTGGGGGCGCGGCTGGAGATGCTCTAACACCTAACGTCTAATGTCTGATGCCCCATCCAAGCCACAATACCTAGACTGGGTCACACACCAGTCTGACGTACTTTCAGTGGGCGCCACATGCGCACGCTCCGGCGGCGGCGGGAGGGGAGACAGAGGGGAGGCGGAGGGATTTAGAGGGGAGGGGAGGTGGAGGGGATCGGGAGGGATCTGGAGTGGAGGGGAGGGGAGGCCTCAACCACCTATACGTGAACATTTCCAAATAATTTATATCTTATTATAATATATTTGTAAACTATAAGATAATCGCTCGTGAACTGGACAGAGTGTGAGGATTAACTACGATGAGATGACCTATTGATGATGTGTCAAATATGCATTACTTATTGATGTGGATGAGTTGCATGGGTAGGAAAAATAGCTATATAGTAGGGTGTAGCATGCAACTATAAAAATAGGAAAATAATAATAACTAAGGTGCAAAATATTATTATTCATTTTTACTAAATTTCAGTCGACATAAATTTGATTTCGCTCTCAGCCGTATTTTTGACCGTACGATCGTCCATCCCTCGATCTTGGCGTGCATCGGGTCATGCTCCTGGCTGGGTGGCCTAGCAGATTTTTGTGTGTTTTTTGGGCCAGGGTTTTAGTTGTTGGATTTTCTCAGGGTTATAACCCGAGCCAGCTTCTGTCAGTCTGCCTTCTTCTGAACTTTATGTTTCGTGGGCACGTTAGTTTTAACACGTTGTTAGCATTGCTGCATGACTTTATTCCAAAAGACAATCAGATGTCAAGAAATACATACCAAGGGAAGAATAAGATTGTGTGTCTGTTGGGGTTGGAAGGGAAGATGTATGAATTGCACGTCGTATTGATTCGGTGCAATATGCACGGTATATATAAGTACAAGATGGGGCCTCTACCTAAATCTATACAACAAACTAGGGAGGTTGGCCTAGTCAATATACATGCACAAATAACATACTCAACACCCCTCGCAGTCGAAGCGGCACCGCGGCTGACGCAAAGACTGGACCGGAACTCCTCAAAAGACGCCGTAGGCAAGCCCTTGGTCATGATATCTGCAAATTGTTGGGAAGTAAGGACGTGTAAAACACGAATATGGCCAAGAGCCACCTGTTCCCGAACAAAGTGAATATCCAACTCAATATGCTTGGTCCGACGATGATGTACCGGGTTAGCAGAGAGGTAGGCCGCCGAGACGTTGTCACAGTAGACCATCGTGGCACGGTCAACAGGGGAGGAAAGCTCCTGAAGCAGCTGGCGAAGCCACGAACACTCAGCGGCGGCGTTGGCCACCGCACGATACTCAGCCTTAGCACTGGAACGAGAGACCGTAGGCTACCGCTTAGACGACCACGAGATAAGTGAGGGTCCAAGGTAGACACAATAGCCCGAAGTGGAACGACGAGTGTCAGGACAGCTCGCCCAGTCAGCATCGGAGTAGGCAGTGAGGACAATTTCGGCGGAGGCGTGAAGCATGACGCCAAGATCCATAGTGCCACAGACATAGCGAAGAATCCGCTTGACGGCAGCCCAGTGGACGTCTCGAGGAGCATGCATATGAAGACACACCTGCTGCACGACATACTGGATTTCCGGTCGAGTCAGGGTGAGGTACTGAAGAGCACCAACGATAGACCGATAGAAAGCAGCATCCAAAGCAGGAGAACCATCCGTGGCAGAAAGCTTGGCCTTCGTATCAACAGGCGTAGCGACGGGCTTGCAGTTAAGCATGCCGGCGCGCTCCAGGAGCTCATGAGCGTACTTCCGTTGATGAAGGAAGAAGCCATCCGGACGACGCACCACCTCGACACAAAGGAAGTAGTGCAAAGGGCCCAAGTCCTTCATGGCGAACTCAGCGCGAAGACGAGCCGTGAGCAGACTGAGGAGACCAGCCGTACATGCCGTCAGGATGATGTCGTCGACATAGAGCAGCAAGTAGGCCGTGTCGGAGCCCTGATGATAGACGAAGAGCGAGGCGTCCGAGCGGGTAGAGCGAAACCCAAGCTGGTGGAGAAACGCCGCGATGCGCTGGTACAAGCGCGCGGAGCCTGTTTGAGTCCATACAAGGACCGCGAGAGCAGGCACACGTGCTCGGGAAGCGCCAGGTCAACAAACCCAGTGGGCTGCTAACAGAAGACCTACTCCTTGAGGTGACCATGGAGGAAGGCGTTAAAGACGTCCATCTGGTGCACCGGCCAAGCACGGGAGACCGCAAGGTGAAGAACCGTGCGAATCATGCCGGGCTTGACGACTGGAGCGAAGGTGTCCATGAAGTCGATGCCAGCACGCTACCTGAAGCCCTGAACGACCCAACGCGCTTTATAGCGATCAAGAGTACCATCAGGACGGAGCTTGTGTTCGAAGACCCACTTCCCGGTAATCACGTTGGCGTGCCGGGGACGGGGAACAAGCTGCCACGTCCGGTTGCGCAACAGGGCATCAAACTCCTCTTGCATCGCAACCAGCCAAAGCGGGTCGCGAAGAGTGGCTCAGACGGAGGATGGCAAAGGCGACGGCTCAGAGGTGGACGCCGCATGGACGTAGTCATCCGCGGCGTAGCGCGAGCTCGGGCCCAAGCGGGCGCGGGTGACTGGGCCGACCACAGGTGCCGGAGGCGCGGGGGCCGGGGGCGCCGAGGAGGCCGGTGGCGCCGAGGAGGCCGGGGGCGCCGAGGGGGCCGACGGCGCAGGCGGGGGGCGCGCCTCAAAGCCAGGGGCGGGCCAGGGGGTGACATCGAGGAACCCGCGTCACCGGTGGCAGGAGGAACAGCCGGAGGTACCTGCTGAAATGGAAACACATGCTCATCAAAGTAAACGTGCCGGGAAGAAAACACACGGTGGGAGACAGGATCGTAGCACCGATATCCCTTGGAGTTGGAGGGGTAGCCGATGAAGATGCAAGCGACAGAATGAGGTGCGAGTTTGTGAGGAGCGGAGTCCATAGTGCTAGGATAGCAAAGGCACCTGAAAATACACAAGTCTTCATAAGATGGGAGCGTACCGAAGAGAGGATGGTGAGGTGCATAGTTCCACCGTGGGCGGCAAGGGCTAAGGTTAAGGAGAAGTGAAGCAGTAGCGAGTGCATCTGGCCAGAAATGAGGCGGCACATTAGCGTGGAACAGGAGCGTCCGAACCCAGTCGTTCAGAGTGCGAAGGACGCGTTCAGCTCGACCGTTCTGCTGTGAAGTATACGGGCATGTGAGACAAAAAATTGTGCCGTGGTGTGACAGAAAAGTGCGGAAAGCAAGATTGTCGAACTCTTTTCCATTATCAGTCTGAAGAGCAAGAATGGGACGCCCAAACTGCGTGCTGACATAGGAGTAAAAGGCCGACAAAGTGGAGAGTGCATCCGACTTGCTCGTAAAGGAAACGTCCACACATAATGAGAATAATCATCAAGAATAACCAGATAGTATAAATAGCCCGAATTACTAGGAACCGGAGAGGTTCACACATCGCTATGAATCAACTGAAAAGGAAAAAAAGCTATTGTGGTGGAGTTATTAAACGGAAGGCAGACATGTTTGCCGACACGACAAGCATGACAGGTGTGATCCTCTATCTTATTACAATTGAAACTGAAACTCCTAAGAATATGACGAAGTTCGATGGGGTTGGGATGACCCAAACGAGCGTACCAGAGATCGACGCCGGCGAAGAGAGCAACCGGTGCGGTGGTGGAGGTGGACGGCGGATGCACCGGATAGAGCTCGTCGAGGCTGTCACATCGGTGAAGTACCATCCTGGTTCGAGCATCCTTGACACAAAAACCAAGCTCGTCAAATTCAACAGTAACAGGATTTTCACAAGTTAAACAACGAACGGAAACAAGATTCTTAATAAGATGAGGGGACACAAGAATGTTAGACAAAGTAATAGGCATAGAAGTAGAAGGAAAAGAAGTGTGCCCGACATGTGTGCTAGGTAGTGTGAAACCTTCGCCGACAATGATGCGGCGGTCGATGGTGACAAGGGTGAAGGAGGCAAGATTACCAGGATGAGCAAACATGTGAGTCGTAGCTCCGGTGTCCATGTACCAATCACCGCCTCCAGTGTAGTTGTTCGGCGTGGGCGCAGCGTGCAGCGCGGCGAGGAGCGCCGGATCCCAAGGTGCCGGCGGCAGGACCGGCGAGGGCGGCGGCGGGACCGCAGGGAGACCATAGGCGCCGCTCATCTACCGCGGTGGGTATCCTCCGTACGGCTGTGGAGCCGCGTAGTACGCCTGGTGCGCCGGCGGGCACGGCACGGGAAGCGTCGGTGTAGGAGCCCATGGAACCGGCATGGTGTACGCATGGACAACACCGGTCCAGGGGTTGTAGCCGGAGGCCCATGGGGGGGGGCACCTGGAGCTGCTGCGGCGCCTGAAACTGCTGTTGCTGCTGGCCAGCTTGCTGTGGTTGCTGTTGCTGCTGACCGCCCCGCCGGCCCCCGCAGCGCTTTTCAGCGGGAGGAGCGGGGGGCGCGGGTGGGCCGTACGGCAGTGGCAGGAGCCCTGGCTGCTAGGGCGCTGAAAAAGGCGCCTGATGACGCTGCTGGGGCGCCGGAGACCCACCGCGGGAGGTGCCGGCGACGAGGGCGGTGTGGATGGCGCACGTCTTCACCTGCTTCATCCGCTTCTCCTCCAAGCGGAGATACGCAACGAACTTGGCGAAGGACGGGTTGGGGATGAGGCTGAGGTTCCCCGCGGCGTTGCCGAAATCCTCGTTGAGCCCAGCGGTGAGCGTGCTGAGGAGGAGGTCATCATCGACCTTGGCGCCAATATCGCGAAGCTCATCGGCGAGAGTCTTAAGGCGGCGACAATAGTCGTTGATGGAGGTGTTGTGCTGATGACACCCATAGAACTCTTGCTGCACAAAAATGCGACGCTGGAGCTTGTTGTCGGTGAAGAGCCCGTTCGGCTTGGTCCACACGGTGCAAGCATCATCACCGTCCGTCACGACCGTCTGGAAGAGGTCGGGCGTGATGGTGAGGAAAAAGCAGCGGATCATCGTGATGTCGATGGTGGACCAGTCGTGAAACTCGGGGACGAGACTGGAGTCGATGGTGCCGTCCACGTGATCCATGAGATGGTACTCCCGGAACACGAGGGAGAAGTACGTCTTCTACGTGTGGTAGGAGGAGTCCGCCTGGAAGAGACGAACCGGCACCCGCTCGAAGATGTTGAGCTTGCGGATGTCGTTGACGTCAGGAGGGTTGGCGTCGGCGAACGGGTTGGAATTGGTGGACGCGGAGGAGGTGACTGACGACATGACGCTCGGCGGCTCGGTGGCAGCAGCGGCTGCAGAGGACAGGTAGCACGGCGCGGGCTGGCGAAGGAAGCGAGAGCGGCCAGGCGATCGCGCGGGGGTTCCTGGCGACGGGGTTGGAGCGAGGTGGGGCGCATGGAGCGAGGCGTAGCTGGCGGCGCGATGCGAGCGTAGGCGCGAGGCGATGCGTAGCTAGACTGCGGGGTAGTAGCGATGCGTAGTAGCTAGGCAGCGCGCGTAGGATAGTAGCGGGGTAGTAGTTGCGGAGGTTGCGAGAGGCGCGCGTGACGGGCGGCGGCCGGCGCAGGGGTGCGCAGTCGGCGGCGAAGGGCAGGCGGCGGCGGCGGCGCGGGAGAAGGCGCGGCGGCGGCGGCGGTGGCGGAAGCTAGGGTTTTGGAACCTAAAAAACTAATACCATGAAGATGTATGAATTGCACGTCGTATTGATTCGGTACAATGTGCAAGGTATATATAAGTACAGGGTGGGGCCTCTGCCTCAATCTATACAACAAACTAGAGAGGTGGGCCTAGTCAATATACATGCACAAATAACATACTCAACAGGAAGTACACAAAAACGATGCATGTCGAAACGACTGTATCTTGTATCGTAATGAATACAAGGACTTGAGTGAGTGCCCAGTGTGCAAAGCTCCAAGATTCATAGCCAGAAAAGATGATATAAATAGCCCTGATGACAGTGACGAGGATCAAATGGAGACCGAGGAGGCAAAGAAGAAGAGGGGGGACTTAAAGGACGTCCCTATGAAGATTGTTTGGTACCTGCCTGTCATTCCGCGTTTGAAGTGCATGTTTATGAACCTGGAGACTGCAAAACTTACGCGTTGGCATGCAAAGGATTGCAGACATGATGAAATGTTGAGACATCCTGCAGATTTTGTACGGTGGAGAAACATTGACAGAAAATACAAAGATTAGTTTGCAAGTGATCCTAGGAATTTATGGGTGGCTCTCAGCACAGATGGAGTGAACCCATTTGGAAAGATGAGTAGCTAACATAGCACGTGGCCCGTCAATCTTTGATTTTACAATCTTCCTCATGGGTGTGTATAAAGTGTATGAAGCGCAAGTTTGTCATGATGGCACAACTCATCCAGGAGCCGAAACAACCTGGTAACGACATTGACGTGTACTTGGCACAATTGAAGGGAGATTTGAATATTCTGTCCACAGAAGATGTACAAGTATGGGATGCCTTCAAAAAATAGATTATCACATTGCGTTGATTGTTGTTCATAACCATCAATGATGACCATCCCTTGGAAACTGTTCAGGCCAAGCAATCAAAGGGCCGAATAAATGTCTTATTTTCCTAAATAGTTCAGGAACTTGGTGGCTAAACATTTTGAGGAAAACAGTCTACATGTGTCATCATAGGTGGTTGCCAAAGACTAATAAATTACGCAATATGTGAGAAACTTCTGACAATATGGCCGAGGGAGATGCAACTCCAAATTCTTTAAGTGGTATGCAGACATATGAACAAGTTAGAAACCTAAGAGTAGTTTTTGGTAAAAAAGAGTTCAAACGCAAAGGTAAAGTCAAAGGGAAAGACGTTGGCGAAGGCATGGGCAAAGCAAACGAAAAGGCAAAGGCAACGGAAAAGATTATTTGAAATTTCCGAAGCCAAAAATGGGGCACTCAAATAGAAGAAGAGATCGATATGTTCGGTTCTACCTTACTGGAAGTATCTCGAGGTCCAGCACTGTATTGATGTGTTGCGTGTAGAGAAGGATGTTTGTGAAAACATAGTAGTAATGTTATTAAACATTCCTGGGAAAACAAAAAATTCGAAGAACGCATGACTCGATTTACAAGAAATGAACATCAGAAAAAACTGGAACCAGAGGACATTCGAAATGGAAAGTCAAAATTTCTAGTTCCGGGGTATACCAAGCGGAGGAATTTTGCGAAAGTTTTCGTAGCATGAGATTCCCACGGGATACGTTGCCAACATGGAGAAAATTGTTTCCAAAGAAGACAACAAACTTCTCGGCATGAAGTCTCATGATTGGCATGTTATGTTGACACAAACCATACTAGTAGCAAATAAAAAATAAAAAAAACATACTAGTTGCAACTAGGAATATCCTAAATCCGCATGACTGACTTGACAAAGTTGTGTGAATATTTTAACACAATTTATCTCAAAGTGATCTATCCAAATGTCCTGGATAACGTAAACAGAGAGCTGGTCATGACTTTGTGGAATCTGGAGATGGTATTCCCATCATCGTTCTTCTATATCATGGTACATCTCATTGTTCACCTAGTGCACAAGATAAAGATGTGTGGTCTTGTGTAGCATTTATCTATTCGAGCGGTACATGGGAGTTCTTAAGCACTATGTTAGGAATCGAGCACACCCCGAAGGAAACATCCTTGAAGGGTATGCGACCGAAGTGGTTATTGAATTCTGCCTTGAGTACATGGCGCGTTTTGAGGCGGTAGGTGTTCCTCGATCTATCCATGAGGGCAAACTTCGTGGTTATGGAAAGACTGGAAAATTGAAGATCAAGCCAGATTGGAAAGACATGAACAAACTCATAATACTGTGTTCAAACACAAGAAGGAGGTGGATATTTATATGGAAGAAAACAAGCAAATTCTCCGTGCTAAGTATCTAAGATGACGATCTAAGGAGAAATTATAGGCTACTAAGTTCTGTGATTGTTTCACAGACCACCTTTGTGATGTTCCAGAAATTGATCCAGATCTTGCTACTCTAGCTAGAGGCCCAACATGGTAGGTTAGACGATATGATGGGTACATAATCATAGGTTAAACTTTTTGTTAAAAAGAAAAGGATGGTATGGCAAAAACTAAGAATTCAGGGGTTTCCCTGCAAGCTTTGATAGAAGAGAACAAAAATGCGAAAAATATACTATGCGTGAAATGGTTTGACGATTCTTTGATGTGCGCTCGATGGTTATTGGAGGCAACCAGCAGGCTGAGCCAAACACACATTTTCTTATAACAATATCAGTAGAACTAGGAAGGATCGATACATGTTGGATCATGATCGCAGGGATTCCATCACAAAGAACGGTACGTCTCCCTCACGAGCCGCCCCCCGCGTGAGCGACCGGGAGGCCCCAGATCCCATCGCCACCGAACCTCCCCCACTCCTCCTCCTCCCTCGCCGCCGCCCAAGGGCGCGGCCAGGCGAAGCCTAGTCGTCGCCGGCGGCGGCGGGGACTCGGGCCCTCTCACTCGGGTGGGGCTGGCGCGGGCCGGCGCCGCCGGGCCGAAGCGTGGCGGCGGGCCGGTCGCCACGGCGGATGGTGGCGGCGCCTCGGCGACGTCGATTCCCCGCGGCAGGAGGCCTTGCGATCTGGTGCGTTGCGGCTGCCAGGGACGGCGGCGGCGTGACCGGATCGGTTCGCGGCGGCGCGGCTGGATTGATCGCTGGTCGGCCGTGGGCACGGTGGTGGGTGCGACTCGTCGGCAGCTAGGGAGATCCGCAGGATTCTACCCTTGTCTGGCCCTTGACAGCACGGGCAACTACGGAGGACACCCTAGATCTCCTTGGGATCGAGCGATGGCGGTGCTTTTCCATCGTAGTCCCTCTTTAGGGCACTGTTTTGGAGTTTGCTCCGGTTGAAGGGACCAGCGACGTCGGCGGCGCACATCTGGTGGAGCAACTGCCGATGAAAATCGCACCGACTACGGTCATGGCGGACGATGGGGGCGTCTTAGATGTCGTTCCCTTGTCGAGGCATCGTCGTTGCAGTCTGCCTCATCAGGCTCGGGATGCTCTGGGGAAACCCTAGATCTAGGTCTTCCGGATCGGACGATGATGGCGTTTTATCGCTTTCCCACCTGGGGGCATCGTTTTGGAGTAAGTGCTAGCTGGCTGGGGGGATGGTGGAGCGGTGCTTCATCTCACACATCGATGGCGGCGGATATCGGCGGCATGGCGTTGTGGAGGCTCGGCGTCCGATGCACGGAGATGGACTCGCGCATGAGGAGGTTGCTGTCTGGCGTCATGATGACGTCGATGGCAGAGTGGCCAGACAAGGTAGAAGCCTCAATATGATCTGAAGACGAACCTGTGGAAGATGGCGGCGACGACACACGAGTGCGTCTGACCGGATTGTGCCCCAGACCCGGTATGTGTCTCGGCTGGGGCTTCCGAATATGTTTCGGCGATGTTAGGCTTAGGTGAGTGGTTTGGGTCGTGGCCCAGCTAGCACCCCTTCATCATTTTGGATAGGAGTAGCGGCATGTATTGCCAAGATGATGGATTCAGGCACATTGTTGTAATACTTTGTAAATTCCTCGAGAATAATCAATAAAGTGGTCGTATGCATCTCCCAGATGCAGAAGCCGGGGGTCATCCTCCTTTTCTAAAAAAAGACATGTTGGATGACGTCAGTTTTTTTGTTTCGATTCAGAAGAACTTCACTTCTTGTCTAGTTTTTGCACCAAAGAGAGAATGATGGCGACCAACGAAGAGACGAATGACCAGTGGCCTCATGTACCTACTCTCCTTTGATTTTTCTAAGACGACATGTATGATCAGTGGCCTCTTGATGCAAGTAATTCTGTACTATGTACTTGTTAATTAAAAGAGATGAGGATGTTTTTGGTTAATAGAGAAAGCCCTGGAAATGTGAGTGTTGTGAAACCGAAAATAGATCGAAGTTGAGGCACAACCACCGCCTAACATTGATGATGAATTTAGTCCTAATGAGATTGAGCGTGATCGATATTGATATAGTATATATATATTAGTTCACTTTAAAACTACATTTTGTATGACTATTATATTTATGTTTTCACTTCATCATTAATGAATTTCTGGTTCGGAAGTTTGGTGCTATATTATAAATTGTGTTTCCCACTTTTAATTTTTATATTATACAATTAGGCTCAACTTGCCCAAGTTTCAAAAGTTTTGGCTCCACCACTGGGGCGTATATGTACATACATGCATGCGAAGGTGGAAAGCACTAGTTAAGCAGGATAGCGTTTAAGGCTAGATCAAAGCTTAAACTACGAGCAGCAACTCGATTATTGAATATTAATACCGAAAAAGACTTTTGCCCCGCTTTATAAATAAAGCAACCACCAAGCATAAAGTATCAAGGTCACAACAAAACACAACACACACTCACACAAAGCCACCGAAGGCCCGGTCCAACACATAGACACAGACACACAGACCCAAGTTCAGCTGTGGGCACAACACAACAAGCCCAACACAGACACACGACGAAACAACACATAAACGACAGGGTGGCGATGGCGAGAAGACGACGATCTAATCATGTTCTGGTTGTGGTGGGGGAAGCTGTGGAGCCATCCGGAGAGCCATCACGCGAAGCTGGGTGATGATGGAGGTGATGACGTTTCTCTCCCTGGGGCGGCTAAGCGGCCGCCAAAGCTGCAACTAACCAGACCATTTGAACAAAGTGTCAGAAACACGACGAAGAGGAATGCGCTGAATCACAAGTTTATTCCTAACAGTCCACAGCGTCCAGGCAAGCACCCCAATGACCAGCCACCTAATGTGGCGCACTGCGGATGGGATCGCCTGGAGTTCGGCGAAGAGAGCGGGGTACCAAGAACTGTTAGAGCACGCCTACGTGTGGAAGAGGCCTAGCTTGCTGACGTCTCGTCTTGTAGCTAGCAAGTGGTGGTGTGGTCATCGTATGCATGCTAGCTGGGAAAATTTCTCTTGCCAAATGTTCACTTGGCCAAGTGGGGTTCATGTTCAGTGGCACTAGCTGGGCAGGCTGTGCAGAGGATATATTCGCGGCGTTGACGGTGCGAATATCACTAGGAATGGGCTGGCCATCTACAAAAATAAGAATGGGCTGGCATTTTTATGTACACTCCACCCTTTGAACTTGAAATTTTGTGGACTATTTGAATTTTTTCCTTGACCTTGTTTCGACTTTTTCAGATGATAATGGACTTACATGAGTATCCATATGGAATACGATAAGGTATATTCAACCAACACTCCCTTGTCACGATCCCTTCCACCACGGACTGGCGCTGAAACCATGCCCACATATAAACATATTTTTCAAACTCATGAATATTTTTTTAAACGTGATGTACATATTTTTCGAATGGTACATTTTTTTTTTCTTTATTACCTGAAAATTATTTTTACATTCTTTAAAATGTCACAACATATTTTGAAACGACTGAACATTGTTTTTAAATCTCAGAACATTTTTTGAATGGTACAATCTTTTCTTACAAATTATGACAACATTTTTTTACATTGTATAAACATGCTTTAAATTATCGTGAACATATTTTCAAACTAGTGAACATTTTTAAAATCATGATTTTTTTTAAATGAGTGCACTTTTTTTTAACTGTCACACACAATTTTTTAAAATGGCACAAAACGTTTTTAACAAACTATGATAACTTTTTTTTACATTGTCTTGATATTTTTTTAAGTGTAAAAGACATCATAAGTCCTATAAATATTAAAAGTGTGTCAAGTTAGTCCTAAATCTTCAAAACTGCATATTTGGTTCCTAAACTATTTAAGTCGTTCAACGGAGTTCCTATGCATTTCTGATTAGCTTTGACTCACGCGTGGCGGGTTGACCACTGCCACCTAGCCCAAAATATGACAATCATTCGATGAACCATATGTGTCAACCCTGGCATAAAGAAGATACCTTTTAGCGAAAAGGTAGGGCGCGGGGAGGCGACAAAACGTGCACCCTCCCCTGTGCCAACGATACGAGGATGACCCTATAAAGTGGCCGCAAGGCTAGCGAGCATAAGCATTCACTACCTGTTTATTATGGAGTCGGGTTTTATTAAAAATGTTATATACAATTTAACATATTTGTGCATTTAAATAATATTTAGGAATTTAAGAAATTTATATATTTTTGTCAATTTAAAAAATGTTCAAGAAATTTGAAAAATGTTTGTAAATGTACAAAATGGTTTGCTGAATTAGTGAAAAACAAACTTTATTGTGCCAGCAATGGTGTCAATCGTTGATCTAGGGGGTTAATAAACTCTACTTATTAATCGTATTCATATGTGAAAAATCATGAGTTGTCCAGAGAAATATTTGTGTCAGCTGCTTCAAGTTTCAAGACAAGATAAGTGTGGATCCTACTTAGTGCGCAACTAGCAACAATTAGAAGCTAGCTGCTGGCATGGGAACTCTGAGTTGCAATGTTATGCATATACTAATATTCATAAATAGCCAACTTCAAACTCAGGTACAAGTCATATTGATTTATGCCTCGATCTATGCACACCAGGCAACTGAAACAAGACATGTTAACTGATGTTTCAGTGTCATCACGATAATCTAAACCGTGTCTTCTTTTGGCGACGAATCTAAACTGTGTCTTGGTGTTTCATAGGTCTATACATTCATCTACATGGCAAATCAACGTGTACTCTTTCACAAGGAAGATGGTAATCCCTGTTCTTGTCTGTCAAGTAGTTCATCTAACAGATACATGCAGGTGTATCCATGTACACATGGTGCTAATGGTGCAGAACATCAGGGCGTCCATGATGAGCCGCTCGGTCTCAGCCCCAAGTTGCACCGGTGATGTCGGCCCAGGCGGTGCCGTGGTCGAAGATGGCGAGGTTGTCTTGGCGTAGGAGACAGAGTAAGCAGAGCGGATGCGCAAACCCGAGGCGCAGGACACGGTGGACATCAGGATGCGGTAGCGCTTCGCTGTAAAATACAGTGTATACTGAAAGATTCAGTTTATTAATTGTGTAACAGCATGATGCAGTATACTGAATCTTTCTGACGAAATCATAGCACAGGCAAAATTAATACGTACCAGCAACGATCCCGGATTCCTCGACACTGAATATGGTAGCATTTGAATTTTCAGAGTCAAGTTCGGATAGATGTACCTAAGTAGGGACCCAAGAAAAGAAAATAGCAACTTATAATCAAGGAAATAATTTCATTGGAAAATACGAGGAACATCGTTGCACAGCAGTAAGGCATACCTTCAGGTGGATAGGCCGAACTGGTAGCAGCTCGGTGTCGGCCCCAAATTACGCCAGTGACATGGAAATATGCCGTGCAGGAAGTGGCGGGCCGCAGCGACGATGAGTGCGTCGTTGAGGGAGTGAGAAGCCATGACTTGGCATGCGTCGTCGCCTTGTCGGCATCAGTAATTTGTTGTGTACACATACAAGCACATGGAAGTTGGCACTCCCAACTGTAGAGCAGATTCTGTTTATTCATGAGTTAACAGCATAACCACCACCTCCTTCGACATAGGCATAGTGTCGGTCTATAGGACTCTACTGTTGCCGTTTTGTCGGTTTTTATTTGATGATTTTTTTGTCGGACTTTCGGATTTGGCTGTGTGCATCCTAGTTATGTAGAGGCCGGGTGTTACTCATAATGCTTTGTATCCACTTGATGCTACATTTTGAATTAATAAAATCGCCCTTTATCGGAAAAAACAGCATAACCAAAATCAAAGCATAGGAAGTCAACTACATACCAACATCATCCTGGGGTCCTGGACACGGAATATGATACCACCAATTTAAGCTTCAGAGTATACATTCCTCCTTGTGAGCTGAAGAAAATAGGACACTGAATCATCAAAGGGAATGACGGTTTCATGGGAAGTAGAGATAATATTATTGCGTATCAGTAAAGCACCTTGTTTTGGTTCATGGCGAGCCAGGCGAGCATGGCAGATGGGAGAACACAGACAGAGTTTGGCTTTGCCAGTACGGTATTAGCGAACAAACTGGACAGTTACACCAAGTTCACAAGTCAATGTGATGCAAATCTAAAGGACAATCCATGACACAGGCGACTGAAACTTTTTCTGAAAGAATGGCCAGCTGGCCTTTGTGGAGTTGCTGCTTCAGAAAATAAAGAAAGGTGCTTCCATTGGTGTTATTATTTGGATGAAGGATGTATGCCCTGAATGCAAAACTGCTAACCACAAGAGCTCACCAGCCACTGTTGGTTGCAATTGTTCTGCAGAAGAATCTGAGTAATGGAAGTAGTTCAAGTCAGAAGAAAAATGGGCAAGGTATAGGAAATGATGAATGTATATGCGCAGTCAGGATTTTGAGTTGGTTATAAATACACTCTCAGGCCGTGGAGCACAGCACGTCAGAGATGGAGGCCTGGTTCGCCGCTCAGGAAGAAGCCGGCCATAGAAAGGGCGTCGTTCCTCCTTACGGACTGAAGAAAAATCAAAGCTGAATTATGGCAATGATGGTATCATGGGAAGAAAAATCAAATACTGTTGCATATATTGCTATAAAGCACCTTAATTTGCTTAAGGGTGGACCTGCTGTGAAATTGCTCCATCTATACTTCGCAAACAAGAGAAGGATAGAACAGTCTTAGTCATGAATTCTTGTGGGTTTTGGTCGGCAAATTTGAGAGGGAAACCTGGACGATCATACCATGTTCACATGTCAAGGCAATGCGAGTCCATGAATCGAGCCTATGGCACAGGGGATTGCCACTTCAATTTTTAAGGGAAATAATGACCAACTGACCTTTCAGAATTGTGGTCAATGCAGCTGCTTCAGAATACACGACCGGTTGCAATTGTTCTGAATGCAAAGCCACTAACTGCGAGAATCCACCATTGACTGCAATTGTCTGCAGAATGAGAGTGAAATACTTTTGGTCAGAAAACAGAGATGGTAGATCAACCCACGAGTAAGGATGCTCTGTGAGGCAGAGAAAATCTCATTACGTTCAGTTTCTTAGATTGATCAATACTATTAACTGATCATTATCGTTTATTAATGTATACTGTATGAAGCCAACAGGAAGGATCTCATAGTACATCATCGTTTATTATGATGCACCTGAACTTTGGGAGCGATGAGGGCGACTGGAGCGACACGGGCGACGCCTGTGGCGTCCACCGCGGGCCTGCCGCCGGCGACCATCTCCTGTGTGGGGCTCGTCGGTGGGAGGTTCTGGGCCCTCGCAGATTCTGATGCGGAGGACGAAGACGACGGGGACTGCGCCGGACGCTCGCCGGAAGTCTACTCGCCGACGCCGTCGTCGGTGATCTGCGAGGCTTTCGATCCCGGGTATTCGGAAGAGGAAGTGGCCACGATTGTCGATGGCGTTGTGCCAATTGATGATCCGGCGCGGCAAGGATTGGGGGCAGAGGACAAGATCGAGATCGTTCGACGCATGGTTCATAGGCGGACGGCGGCAGCTGCGATCCGGCCATGGAAGGGGCCAATTCCAAAGGTAAATCTTCCAAAACCTATCTTGTCCGATTTCATTACAGAGGGATCGTGGAAAGTAGTGAAGAGGAAGAAGAATCGGCGAACGTCGGCGGCGCAGGCGCTGGCGCCGGCGATCGACCGAGCGAGCGTGATCCGAGCCGAGCGGATCTCACGTTTGAAATTTTTGCTAAGCGCTAATGGGCTTGAACCGGTGGGCTGTTGTGAGGGCCCGTCCGCTTTTAGGCCGTTGGGCCAAGGAAATTTGACCGAGGATGGGCCGGGATTAGCAAGGTTTCAGACCCAGGCAAAACCGGCCGCCAACGAAGGGGCTTCGGAGGCTCAAGTGCAGGTGATCGCATCGGATCGTCTGTTATCTCATGCACGTTCGCCGCCGTGGTCAGGTCGGCTTCCCCTCCGCTGCGGTCCGACGTGTGAGGCGGGGGCTCCAAGCTTGCCGCGGCGTTCCGGCGGTAGCCGGCGAGGACAACATGCCGCCCAAGACCCCGCCGCTGGCCAAGGGTCCGCCGCCTGCGAGGGCTTCGACGGGTGGTCCGGCTGCGATGGTGCCGGCGTCGGCTGTGGCTGCGGCGCCTGCGCAGGCTGCGACTCCTACCGCCAGGGCTGCGGCGCCGCCGCCGCATGGGGCCGCACCTCCTCTGACGCAGCGCCCATGGCCTAGACAAATGGCTGCCGGGCGGGGAGGAGCTTCCGATGGTGCCGCGGACCGCGGGTCGGGTGCGTTCGCGGGAGATAGCCGCAACCCTCCCCGTGGTCAGTGGGGCGATGATGGATACGATGCTTACGGTCGGGGTCTTCGTCGGGGTTCGTCGTCCACCGGTGGTGGGCGGGGCTACGCTTGGACGGATCATGGTGCTGCCGGCCGTGGTTTTCAAGGACCGCCGGGGAATTTTGTTGAGGGCGCGGTTGGCCCGAGCGGTTTCCGGGGCCGCTACCGCGGTGGTCGTGGTGGCTACCGGCGCCCTCCGCGCAACTTGCCCGGTGCCGCGGGTTCGGATGCTACTGAGATGTCCACCGATGATGCGGGTCTTACTCAGGCGGCGGTGGAGACAGTTAAGGCTCTCGCCGATGTGTCTGTACCGATGATCGTGCAACCTGATGATGCCGAGTCTGATAAAGGTTCGGAGAAGGCCGGAGGTGACAAGCTGTCCAAGTGGGCGGCTAAGAAGAAAAAATTAATCTGTTTCCGGTGCGGGGAGACGGGTCACTTCATGGTTGATTGCTCTGCTGAGTTATGTGATATTTGTCGGAAACCTAAGCATGTGGCGGCTGAGTGTTCGCTTCTTCTCGGCCCCAAACCGACACTTAATATCTATGGGCTCTGTTGCTCTGAGTTGATGTTCTTTGAGTCACCAAGCGTGGCTCCGGTGGCTCCTGTCATTGAAACCTCCTTCCCTGGGGTGGTTAAGGTGGTCACCGGACCTCTCACTGAAGCCCAGATTATTCAGCAGTTGCGGGAGTTGGCTCCGGGGAATTTCAAATGGTCTTTGCTGAAACTTTCAGATAAGTCTTACAAAGTGGATTTTCCTTCTAAAGAGGATCAGAAGAGGATTCTCAAGTTTGGTATGAGTCGAGTTACAGGCACTAGCTTTGTGTTGCAGTTTGATGAGTGGAAAAAGAAGGAGCCGCAGGGCACACCACTGACTCAGATCTGGGTTCGTTTTTTGGGGGCACCTTCCGAGCCCTTGGATGATTTCTTTGTCACATGGAGCTTGGGATCCTTGCTCGGTAAGACGGAGCAGGTTGATATGCCCTTCACTCGTGCTCACGGTGTGGCTCGCTTGCTGGTTAGCGTGGCTAACATTCAGTTCTTGCCGGATGTGGTCAGATGGTGTCATGAGGGTATTGCTTACATGTTGAATGTCGAGTATGAGGACCCGAACTTGTTTCAGGATTTTGAGGAGGTGCTTGTTGGGGAACGTAGTAATTTCAAAAAATTTCCTACGCACACGCAAGATCATGGTGATGCATAGCAACGAGACGGGAGAGTGTTGTCTACGTACCCTCGTAGACCGAAGCGGAAGCGTTGACGCAACGTAGAGGAAGTAGTCGTACGTCCTCCCGGTTCAACCGATCCAAGCACCGTTACTCCGACACCTCCGAGTTCTTGACACACGTACAGCTCGATGACGCACCCCGATCTCCGATCCAGCAGAGGCGCGGGGAGGAGTTCCGTCAGCACGACGGCGTGGTGACGATCTTGATGTTCTCCTGTCGCAGGGCTTCGCCTAAGCACCGCTACAATATGACCGAGGTGTAATATCGTGGAGGGGGGCACCGCACACGGCTAAGGAACGATCTCAATGATCAACTTGTGTCTAGGGTGCCCCCCCACCCCCGTATATAAAGGAGGGAGGGAGGAGGAGGCCGGCCTAGGGAGGAGGCGCGCCATAGGGGGGGCAAACCTACTCCAAGTAGGTTTGGCCCCCCTTTCCTATTAGGAGTAGGAGAAGGAAGGAAGAAGGGGGAGGAGAGAAGGAAAAGGGGTGGCCGGCCCCCCTCCCAATTCGGATTGGGCTTGGGGGGGGGGGCGCCCCCTCCCTTGCTCCTTGTCCCTCCCTTCCACTAAGGCCCAATAAGGCCCATATATTACCGGGGGGTTCCGGTAACCTCCCGGAACTCCGGTATATTCCCAATCTCACCCGGAACCTTTTCGGTGTCCAAATATATCCGTCCAATATATCAATCTTTATGTCTCGACCATTTCGAGACTCCTCGTCATGTCCGTGATCACATCCGGGACTCCGAACAACCTTCGGTACATCAAAATACATAAACTCATAATGAAACTGTCATCAAAACCTTAAGCGTGCGGACCCTACGGTTCGAGAATAATGTAGACATGACCGAGACACGTCTCCGGTCAATAACCAATAGCAGGACCTGGATGCCCATATTGGTTCCTACATATTCTACGAAGATCTTTATTGGTCAAACCGCACAACAACATACGTTGTTCCCTTTGTCATCGGCATGTTACTTGCCCGAGATTCGATCGTCGGTATCCAATACCTAGTTCAATCTCATTACCGGCAAGTCTCTTTACTCGTTCCGTAATACATCATCTCGCAACTAACTCATTAGTTGAAATGCTTGCAAGGCTTAAGTGATATGTATTACCGAGAGGGCCCAGAGATACCTCTCCGACATTCGGAGTGACAAATCCTAATCTCGAAATACGCCAACTCAACAAGTACCTTTGGAGACACCTGTAGAGCACCTTTATAATCACCCAGTTACGTTGTGACGTTTGGTAGCACACAAAGTGTTCCTCCGGTAAACGGGAGTTGCATAATCTCATAGTCACAGGAACATGTATAAGTCATGAAGGAAGCAATAGCAACATACTAAAACGATCGGGTGCTATGCTAACGGAATGGGTCATGTCAATCAGATCATTCAACTAATGATGTGACCTTGTTAATCAAATAACAACTCCTTGTTCATGGTTAGGAAACATAACCATCTTTGATTAACAAGCTAGTCAAGTAGAGGCATACTAGTGACACTCTGTTTGTCTATATATTCACACATGTATTATGTTTCCGGTTAATACAATTATAGCATGAGTAATAAACATTTATCATGATATGAGGAAATAAATAATAACTTTATTATTGCCTCTAGGGCATATTTCCTTCAGTCTCCCACTTGCACTAGAGTCAATAATCTAGATTACACAGTAATGATTCTAACACCCATGGAGTCTTGGTGTTGATCATGTTTTGCTTGTGGAAGAGGCTTAGTCAACGGGTCTGCAACATTCAGATCCGTATGTATCTTGCAAATCTCTATGTCTCCCACCTGGACTAGATCCCGGATGGAATTGAAGCGTCTCTTGATGTGCTTGGTTCTCTTGTGAAATCTGGATTCCTTCGCTAAGGCAATCGCTCCAGTATTGTCATAAAAGATTTTCATTGGACCCGATGCACTAGGTATGACACCTAGATCGGATATGAACTCCTTCATCCAGACTCCTTCATTGGCTGCTTCTGAAGCAGCTATGTATTCCGCTTCGCACGTAGATCCCGCCACGACGCTTTGCTTTGAACTGCACCAACTGACAGCTCCACCGTTTAATGTAAACACGTATCCGGTTTGCGATTTAGAATCGTCCGGATCAGTGTCAAAGCTTGCATCAACGTAACCATTTACGATGAGCTCTTTGTCACCTCCATATATGAGAAACATATTCTTAGTCCTTTTCAGGTATTTTAGGATGTTCTTGACCGCTGTCCAGTGATCCACTCCTGGATTACTTTGGTACCTCCCTGCTAGACTTATAGCAAGGCACACATCAGGTCTGGTACACAGCATTGCATACATGATAGAGCCTATGGCTGAAGCATAGGGAACATTTTTCATTTTCTCTCTATCTTCTGCAGTGGTCGGGCTTTGAGTCTTACTCAACTTAACACCTTGCAACACAGGCAAGAACCATTTCTTTGCTTGATCCATTTTGAACTTCTTCAAAACTTTGTCAAGGTATGTGCTTTGTGAAAGTCCAATTAAGCGTTTTGATCTATCTCTATAGCTCTTAATGCCCAATATGTAAGCAGCTTCACCGAGGTCTTTCATTGAAAAACTTTTATTCAAGTATCCCTTTATGCTATCCAGAAATTCTATATCATTTCCAATCAATAATATGTCATTCACATATAATATTAGAAATGCTACAGAGCTCCCACTCACTTTCTTGTAAATACAGGCTTCTCCAAAAGTCTGTATAAACCCAAATGCTTTGATCACACTATCAAAACGTTTATTCCAACTCCGAGAGGCTTGCACCAGTCCATAAATGGATCGCTGGAGCTTGCACACTTTGTTAGCTCCCTTTGGATCGATAAAACCTTCTGGTTGCATCATATACAACTCTTCTTCCAGAAATCCATTCAGGAATGCGGTTTTTACATCCATTTGCCAAATTTCATAATCATAAAATGCGGCAATTGCTAACATGATTCGGACAGACTTAAGCATCGCTACGGGTGAGAAGGTCTCATCGTAGTCAACCCCTTGAACTTGTCGAAAACCTTTTGCAACAAGTCGAGCTTTGTAGACAGTAACATTACCGTCAGCGTCAGTCTTCTTTTTGAAGATCCATTTATTCTCAATTGCTTGCCGATCATCGGGCAAGTCAACCAAAGTCCATACTTTGTTCTCATACATGGATCCCATCTCAGATTTCATGGCTTCAAGCCATTTTGCGGAATCAGGGCTCACCATCGCTTCTTCATAGTTCATAGGTTCATCATGATCTAGTAGCATGACTTCCAGAATAGGATTACCGTACCACTCTGGTGCGGATCTTACTCTGTTCGACCTACGAGGTTCTGTATTAACTTGATCTGAAGTTCTATCATCATCATCATCAACTTCCTCACTAGTTGGTTTTGACGTCACAGAAACCGGTTCCTGTGATGTATTATTTTCCAACAAGGGAGTAGGTACAGTTACCTCATCAAGTTCTACTTTCCTCCCACTCACTTCTTTCGAGAGAAACTCCTTCTCTAGAAAGGATCCATTCTTAGCAACGAATGTCTTGCCTTCGGATCTGTGATAGAAGGTGTACCCAACTGTCGCCTTTGGGTATCCTATGAAGACACATTTCTCCGATTTGGGTTCGAGCTTATCAGGTTGAAGCTTTTTCACATAAGCATCGCATCCCCAAACTTTAAGAAATGACAACTTTGGTTTCTTGCCAAACCATAGTTCATAAGGTGTCGTCTCAACGGATTTCGACGGTGCCCTATTTAACGTGAATGTGGCCGTCTCTAAAGCATAACCCCAAAACGATAGCGGTAAATCTGTAAGAGACATCATAGATCGCACCATATCAAGTAAAGTACGATTACGACGTTCGGACACACCATTGCGTTGTGGTGTTCCAGGTGGCGTGAGTTGCGAAACTATTCCACATTGTTTTAAGTGTAGACCAAACTCGTAACTCAAATATTCTCCTCCACGATCAGATCGTAGAAACTTTATTTTCTTGTTACGATGATTTTCAACTTCACTCTGAAATTCTTTTAACTTTTCAAATGTTTCAGACTTATGCTTCATTAAGTAGATATACCCATATCTGCTTAAATCATCTGCGAAGGTGAGAAAATAACGATATCCGCCACGAGCTTCAACATTCATCGGACCACATACATCTGTATGTATGATTTCCAACAAATCTGTTGCTCTCTCAATAGTACCGGAGAACGGCGTTTTAGTCATCTTGCCCATGAGGCACGGTTCGCAAGTACCAAGTGATTCATAATCAAGTGGTTCCAAAAGACCATCAGTATGGAGTTTCTTTATGCGCTTTACACCGATATGACCTAAACGGTAGTGCCACAAATAAGTTGCACTATCATTATCAACTCTGCATCTTTTGGCTTCAACACTATGAATATGTGTATCACTATTATCGAGATTCATCAAAAATAGACCATTCTTCAAGGGTGCATGACCATAAAAGATATTACTCATATAAATAGAACAACCATTATTCTCTGATTTAAATGAATAACCGTCTCGCATCAAACAAGATCCAGATATAATGTTCATGCTCAACGCTGGCACCAAATAACAATTATTTAGGTCTAATACTAATCCCGAAGATAGATGTAGAGGTAGCGTGCCGACCGCGATCACATCGACTTTGGAACTGTTTCCCACGCGCATTGTCACCTCGTCCTTTGCCAGTGTTTGCTTAATCCGTAGTCCCTGTTTCGAGTTGCAAATATTAACAACAGAACCAGTATCAAATACCCAGGTGCTACTGCGAGCTCTAGTAAGGTACACATCAATAACATGTATATCACATATACCTTTGTTCACCTTGCCATCCTTCTTATCCGCCAAATACTTGGGGCAGTTTCGCTTCCAGTGACCAGTCTGCTTGCAGTAGAAGCACTCAGTTTCAGGCCTAGATCCAGACTTGGGTTTCTTTTCTTGAGCAGCAACTTGTTTGCTGTTCTTCTTGAAGTTCCCCTTCTTCTTCCCTTGCCCTTTTTCTTGAAACTAGTGGTCTTGTTAACCATCAACACTTGATGCTCCTTCTTGATTTCTACCTCCGCAGCCTTTAGCATTGCGAAGAGCTCGGGAATCGTCTTATCCATCCCTTGCATATTATAGTTCATCACGAAGCTCTTGTAGCTTGGTGGAAGTGATTGGAGAATTCTGTCAATGACGCTATCATCCGGAAGAGTAACTCCCAGTTGAATCAAGTGATTACAATACCCAGACATCTTGAGTATGTGCTCACTGACAGAACTATTCTCCTCCATCTTGCAGCTATAGAACTTATTGGAGACTTCATATCTCTCAATCCGGGCATTCTTCTGGAATATTAACTTCAACTCCTGGAACATCTCATATGCTCCATGACGTTCAAAACGTCGTTGAAGTCCCGGTTCTAAGCCGTAAAGCATGGCACATTGAACTATCGAATAGTCATCAGCTTTGCTCTGCCAGACGTTCTTAACGTCGTCAGTTGCATCAGCAGCAGGCCTGGCACCCAGCGGTGTTTCCAGGACGTAATTTTTCTGTGCAGCAATGAGGATAATCCTCAAGTTACGGACCCAGTCCGCGTAGTTGCTACCATCATCTTTCAACTTAGCTTTCTCAAGGAACGCATTAAAATTCAACGGAACAACAGCATGGGCCATCTATCTACAATCAACATAGACAAGCAAGATACTATCAGGTACTAAGTTCATGATAAATTTAAGTTCAGTTAATCATATTACTTAAGAACTCCCACTTAGACAGACATCTCTCTAGTCATCTAAGTGATCACGTGATCCAAATTAACTAAACCATAACCGATCATCACGTGAGATGGAGTAGTTTTCAATGGTGAACATCTTATGTTGATCATATCTACTATATGATTCACGCTCGACCTTTCGGTCTCCGTGTTCCGAGGCCATATCTGCATAGGCTAGGCTCATCAAGTTTAACCTGAGTATTCTGCGTGTGCAAAACTGGCTTGCACCCGTTGTAGATGGACGTAGAGCTTATCACACCCGATCATCACGTGGTGTCTGGGCACGACGAACTTTGGCAACGGTGCATACTCAGGGAGAACACTTCTTGATAATTTTTAGTGAGAGATCATCTTAAAATGCTACCGTCAATCAAAGCAAGATAAGATGCATAAAGGATAAACATCACATGCAATCAATATAAGTGATATGATATGGCCATCATCATCTTGTGCTTGTGATCTCCATCTCCGAAGCACCATCATGATCACCATCGTCACTGGCGCGACACCTTGATCTCCATCGCAGCATCGTTGTCGTTTACGCCATCTATTACTTCTACGACTATCGCTACCGCTTAGTGATAAAGTAAAGCAATTACAGGGCGTTTGCATTTCATACAATAAAGCGACAACCATATGGCTCCTGCCAGTTGCCGATAACTTCGGTTACAAAACATGATCATCTCATACAATAAAATATAGCATCATGTCTTGGCCATATCACATCACAACATGCCCTGCAAAAATAACTTAGACGTCCTCTACTTTGTTGTTGCAAGCTTTACGTGGCTGCTACGGGCTTAAGCAAGAACCAATCTCACCTACGCATCAAAACCACAACGATAGTTTGTCAAGTTGATGCTGTTTTAACCTTCGCAAGGACCGGGCGTAGCCACACTCGGTTCAACTAAAGTTGGAGAAACTGACACCCGCTAGTCACCTGTGTGCAAAGCACGGCGGTAAAACCAGTCTCGCGTAAGCGTACGCGTAATGTCGGTCCGGGCCGCTTCATCCAACAATACCGCGAACCAAAGTATGACATGCTGGTAAGCAGTATGACTTATATCGCCCACAACTCACTTGTGTTCTACTCGTGCATATAACATCAAACCATAAAAACCTAGGCTCGGATGCCACTGTTGGGGAACGTAGTAATTTCAAAAAATTTCCTACGCACACGCAAGATCATGGTGATGCATAGCAACGAGAGGGGAGAGTGTTGTCTACGTACCCTCGTAGACCGAAGCGGAAGCGTTGACGCAACGTAGAGGAAGTAGTCGTACGTCCTCTCGGTTCAACCGATCCAAGCACCGTTACTCCGGCACCTCCGAGTTCTTGACACATGTACAGCTCGATGACGCACCCCGATCTCCGATCCAGCAGAGGCGCGGGGAGGAGTTCCGTCAGCACGACGGCGTGGTGACGATCTTGATGTTCTCCTGTCGCAGGGCTTCGCCTAAGCACCGCTACAATATGACCGAGGTGTAATATCATGGAGGAGGGCACCGCACACGGCTAAGGAACGATCTCAATGATCAACTTGTGTCTAGGGTGCCCCCCCACCCCCGTATATAAAGGAGGGAGGGAGGAGGAGGCCGGCCTAGGGAGGAGGCGCGCCATAGGGGGGGCAAACCTACTCCAAGTAGGTTTGGCCCCCCTTTCCTATAAGGAGTAGGAGAAGGAAGGAAGAAGGGGGAGGAGAGAAGGAAAAGGGGGGGCCGGCCCCCCTCCCAATTCGGATTGGGCTTGGGGGGGGGGGCGCCCCCTCCCTTGCTCCTTCTCCCTCCCTTCCACTAAG
Organism: Triticum dicoccoides; assembly: GCF_002162155.2. Taxonomy (NCBI): domain Eukaryota; kingdom Viridiplantae; phylum Streptophyta; class Magnoliopsida; order Poales; family Poaceae; genus Triticum; species Triticum dicoccoides. The sequence goes on along the minus strand of NC_041391.1, from coordinate 715,880,214 downwards.
GCCCAATAAGGCCCATATACTTACCGGGGGGTTCTGGTAACCTCCCGGAACTCCGGTATATTCCCAATCTCACCCAGAACCTTTCCGGTGTCCAAATATATCCGTCCAATATATCAATCTTTATGTCTCGACCATTTCGAGACTCCGCGTCATGTCCGTGATCACATCCGGGACTCCGAACAACCTTCGGTACATCAAAATACATAAACTCATAATGAAACTGTCATCGAAACCTTAAGCGTGCGGACCCTACGGTTCGAGAACAATGTAGACATGACCGAGACATGTCTCCGGTCAATAACCAATAGCGGGACCTGGATGCCCATATTGGTTCCTACATATTCTACGAAGATCTTTATCGGTCAAACCGCACAACAACATACGTTGTTCCCTTTGTCATCGGCATGTTACTTGCCCAAGATTCGATCGTCGGTATCCAATACCTAGTTCAATCTCATTACCGGCAAGTCTCTTTACTCGTTCCGTAATACATCATCTCGCAACTAACTCATTAGTTGAAATGCATGCAAGGCTTAAGTGATATGTATTACCGAGAGGGCCCAGAGATACCTCTCCGACATTCGGAGTGACAAATCCTAATCTCGAAATACGCCAACTCAACAAGTACCTTTGGAGACACCTGTAGAGCACCTTTATAATCACCTAGTTACGTTGTGACGTTTGGTAGCACACAAAGTGTTCCTCCGATAAACGGGAGTTGCATAATCTCATAGTCACAGGAACATGTATAAGTCATGAAGGAAGCAATAGCAACATACTAAAACGATCGGGTGCTATGCTAACGGAATGGGTCATGTCAATCAGATCATTCAACTAATGATGTGACCTTGTTAATCAAATAACAACTCCTTGTTCATGGTTAGGAAACATAACCATCTTTGATTAACAAGCTAGTCAAGTAGAGGCATACTAGTGACACTCTGTTTGTCTATATATTCACACATGTATTATGTTTCCGGTTAATACAATTCTAGCATGAATAATAAACATTTATCATGATATGAGGAAATAAATAATAACTTTATTATTGCCTCTAGGGCATATTTCCTTCAGTGCTTCCTATGGATACTTCTGAGGGGGGAGGCGCTTCTGGGAACCATGGGGATGACGCACATAGTGATGGTGACAGGGGTTCCAGGCCTGCAGATTCGTCTAAGGCAGTAGAGTCTGCTCAGGGGAAAACGCCGGTTTCGGTCCCGTCCAACATGTTGCAACTTGGTTCCGTAGGAGCTTTCTCAGCGCCTCCTCGTCTTTGGAGTGATCGTGTGGATTTGGATGACCCGCCTGAGCATGTGCCACCGGTGATTTCGGAGGTCTTGTGCGTTGATGGACCGGAAGGAATAGCTGCACAGGAGGTTCACGTTTCTCCTCCTTCTTCGCTGTTGCCTAGGCCGGAGATGACGACTCTGCTGGACGGCTCGACGGAGTTGGCCGGGAGTGCGGTTCGGCCCTTCCGTGCTTTGCCGGCGCATGGGTCGACGGGGCTCAAGGCCAACGTGGAGGTAACGGCCCCTCCGGAGGCTCAGGTGGCCTCGGATGGGACTCGCGGGCAGGAGGCCCGCGCACCGCGCTCTCCCTCCATGGCATCTTCTGAGGCGGGTGGCGTCCTCTTGGGAGGGTCGGCCGCTGGGGGTGGTCACAGACCGACTGCTTCACCGGCCACACCCGCCCCTTTGGCTGGGGCGGTGTCCTTCTCATCATCACTGCACGCCGCAGAGAGTGTGGCTGGGCAGGTGGTCGCCGGCTCGCCGGTCCCCGTTGTGGTGGGAGGGCTGGGTGACGGGACCGGTGCTCCTGCCTCCTCCCCGATGCGCTGCGTGTGGGCTGCCCCGGACCCAGCTGCTGGCGGGTCACCCGTGGACGGGCTGCAGGCGGCGCCGCCTCGCTCTTCTCCTGCTCTGGTGACTGCGACCCGGGGCGCCGCTGTGGGGGGATGGGCATGCGGCCTTTCCCCTTGTAGTGCTTCTCGCGAGGAGGTCATCGCCTTTGGTGGTATCCCGGATCCTGTTTCCTAGGGGAGGCGGATCAGCGGGAGGCTGCAGGAGCAGCCGGACGTCGATGACATACAACTGCAGTGTGCTTTGAGGGCTGCCAAGTTGCATGACGTCGAGATCTCCACTGGTATGTCTGTTATTAAGTCGAATTCCATTTTGCATTTTACTGATAATGAAATCATCCATAATGCAAATCAATTAGGAATTTCACTTGGTAATAATGATCTTCAAATTGCCAAATCGGTTAACGACATTCTTGATTTGGAAGCTGAGCGAGCGGTAGATATGATTCGTCACATTGCTGCCGTTAAACCACTGAATGATTCGGAGATTGATGCGCTTGGGGTTAGGGTTCTTGATGGCATGTGTGCCAATCTTGACCCTGCATGTCTAGAGACAGAGGAAGACACCAATCCTGAGACGTCTCTTCATGTAGATGAGCCTTTAGTGCTAGAAGTTGAGAATGAGGGCGGTGATCAGGTTGATGGCCAAGTGAAGCCTAAGCGGACATGGAAACGAAAGGTTTATCCAGTCTCCGCAGCGCGTAGGAGTGCTAGGATCCGTACTGCCAAAAATTTTCATGATGACTTATGAGAGGCATTTTCTGGAATAGCAGAGGTCTTAGAGACTTGGCTAAAAGGAGGTTTCTAGCAGATGCTTCTCTTGAACATCATTTAGATTTTATTGCTTTGTCTGAGACTAGAAGAAGCAATTTCACTTCTCAATTTCTTGCCACTTTGTCCGGGGGGGGGGGGTAGATTTTGATTGGCATTGCCTCCCACCTCGAGGAAGATCCGGTGGGGTTTTACTTGGGGTTAAGTGTGAAATGTTGGAGGTCCGGAGCATAGTTATGGGAGAGTTCGCTGTCAAGTTTCGAGTTAGAACTAAGGCAGATGGGTTTGATTGGGCCTTGGTGGCAGTTTACGGAGCTGCGCAACCAGAACTCAAGCCAGATTTTTTGGCGGATCTGGTGCGCATCTGTGGTAATGAACAGCTACCTCTCTTAGTGGGAGGGGATTTCAACATTATCCGAAGAAAAGAGGACAAGAATAATGCCAATTTTGACGGTCGATGGCCGTTTATGTTCAACACTATTATCGAAAGCTTGGATCTCAGAGAGATCGAGCTCTCGAGTAGGAAATTCACTTGGGCTAATTCGTTACCGGTTCCGACCTTTGAGAAACTTGACCGTGTGCTAGCTAGTGTCGAGTGGGAATAGAAGTTTCCTTTGGTAACGGTGCAGGCTTTGACTCGAGGTGTCTCGGATAATACACCGTTACTAGTCGACTCCGGAGTTCAAAATTTCATGGGTAATAAGAACATTTTCTCGTTTGAACTTGCCTGGTTTGAAAGAGAAGGGTTCCTCGAGTTGCTAGCTAGAGAGTGGGCTAAGGACTCGGGAGGTAGGACGCCTATCGACAGATGGCAATGCAAGATTCGTCATCTCCGAAGGTTCCTTTGTGGCTGGGCTAAGCACACGCATGGGATTTATAAGGTGGAGAAGGAGCGACTTCTTTTAATTATTCATAACCTCGAAGTTAAAGCAGAAACCTCTATCTTCGATTCCAATGAGCTGGAAACAAAGATAGAAGCAGAACTGCAGCTTAAAAAGCTTCTCCGTGAGGAGGAATTGAAGTGGGCGTTGCGAGCCAAGGTTCGCAAAATCGTAGAAGGCGAGGATAACACTCAATTCTTTCACATGATTGCTAATGGGAAGCATCGTAAAAAGAGAATTTTCCAACTAGAACAAGATGAAGGGACGATAGTTGGTCAGGACAATCTGAAAGTCTACATTACCAATTATTATAAGCAGTTGTTTGGTCCCCCGGTAGAGACTTTTGTGTCGTTGGATGAGTCTAGGGTTGAGGATGTGCCTCAACTAGAGACTGCCGAGAATGAGCTCCTGACTGCTCCTTTCTCGGAGAAAGAGGTGTTTGAGGCTATTGCTCAAATGGAGAATAATAAGGCTCCAGGACCAGATGGGTTTCCGGCGGAGTTTTACAAGAAGTGTTGGCATTTTATCAAGGGAGATTTGATGCCCATGTTTCAGGAGTTTTTTGAGGGGCAGCTTCAATTGTTTAAGCTAAATTTTGGGACGATAACTCTTCTTCCTAAGAAGACGGAGGCTGTTCGCATTGAGCAGTTCAGACCCATATGTCTGCTTAATGTGAGTTCAAAATCTTCACCAAGGTGGGGACAAATAGGCTTACACAGATAGCACACTCAGTAGTTCAGCCGTCCCAGACTGCTTTCATGCCTGATAGAAACATCCTGGAAGGGATTGTTGTTTTGCATGAAACGCTCCATGAAATCCACTCCAAAAAACTTGATGGCGTAGTTTTTAAAGTGGATTTTGAAAAAGCATATGATAAAGTCAAATGGCCTTTCCTTCAACAAGCTTTGCGTATGAAAGGTTTTGATCCGGCCTGGAGAAACCAAATTGATTCCTTTACGCAAAAAGGGAGTGTCGGGATTAAGGTGAATGATGACGTGGGTCACTATTTCCAAACACATAAGGGGGCTATGGCAAGGAGACCCTATGTCACCGATCCTGTTTAACATAGTGGCTGATATGCTAACTATTTTAATAGGTCGGGCAAAGGATGCTGGACAGGTAGGTGGCCTGGTTCCACATCTAGTTGACGGCGGGATGTCCATTCTTCAGTATGCTGATGATACTATCATCTTTATGGAGCATGACTTGGCGAAAGCAAGAAACATGAAGCTGCTGTTATGCTTATTTGAACAATTGTCTGGGCTCAAAATCAACTTCCACAAGAGCGAATTGTTTTGCTTTGGAAGAGCCAATGATGACCGGGAGTCGTATCAACAATTGTTCGGATGTGAATTGGGCTCATTACCGTTTACGTACTTAGGTATACCCATTCATCATCGCAAGCTAACTAATATTGAGTGGAAATGCATTGAGGATCGTTTTGAAAAGAAACTGAGCTGTTGGAAAGGAAAGCTCATGTCATACAGAGGTCGATTAATTCTGATTAATTCGATCCTTACTAGTATGCCTATGTTTCTCTTATCCTTTTTCTTGGTTCCGGTCGGAGTTAGGAAAAGGTTAGGTTTCTATCGATCTCGATTCTTTTGGCAAATTGATGAGCTGAAACGAAAGTATAGACTTGCGAAGTGGGACATTATCTGCAGACCTAAGGACCAAGGTGGACTAGGTATTGAAAATCTGGAAATCAAAAACATATGTCTCCTTAGCAAGTGGCTTTATAAGCTATCATCTGAGACGGAGGCCACTTGGGCACAGATTTTGCGCAATAAGTATCTCTTTGCTAAAACCTTGGCTCACGTGAATGTGAGGCCTTCCGACTCTCCCTTTTGGAAGGGATTGATGAGAGTTAAACAACTCTTTTTCAACAAGACTAAATTTATTGTTGGGAATGGTACCACTACGAGGTTTTGGGAGGATACGTGGCTTGGGGAGACCCCCCTAGCACTTCAATATCCTTCTTTGTACAACATTGTCCGACGTAGAGAAGACTATGTTGCTACTGTTTTATAATCCGTTCCCCTCAATATCAGTTTTAGACGGACGCTAGTTGGAAATCGTTGGGAGGCCTGGCTCCATCTTGTTCGACGTTTAATGGATGTCCGGTTGTCTCAACTGCCAGATCAGCTGCATTGGAAACTTACTAAGAACGGTGTGTTCTCGGTCAAATCAATGTATCTGGATGTCATTAACTCTAGCGTCATCCCTACCTCGTTACATGTCTGGAAAGTTAAGGTACCCTTACGAATCAAAGTGTTTATGTGGTTTGTGCATAAACAAGTCATTTTGACTAAGGATAACCTTGCAAAACGAAATTGGGTGGACTCGTCTAGATGTAGCTTTTGTGATAACAATGAAAACATCAAACACCTCTTTCTCGATTGTCCGTTGGCTAAGATTTTGTGGCGGTCCGTTCATATTGCGTTTAATATTAATCAGCACACCTCTATTAGCATGTTATTTGGAACATGGCTCGATGGGGTGGATTCTGACACTGCAAGACACATTCGGGTTGGCGTTTGTGCACTTTTGTGGGCAATATGGAACTGCAGAAATGACTTAGTCTTTAACCGATCAACAACCATTCACTTTTTGCAGGTTATCTTCAGGGCCACGGCGTTCATCCGTATGTGGTCGCTACTCACTCCGACGGAGGGCGTTTGGTTACTGCGTCTACCCGATGAGAGATGGTAGCTCGGGATATTTTCAACCGGTTTGGATGGCGGTCATGTAATAGGATAGACATGTAGTGATCCTATTGTTGTGCCAGCCGGTTGTGGCTTTGGGCTTTTCATCTTTAGAGATTTTGTTTACGTTCGTACTATGATCTTTCGAGACTTTGCTACTGGACTATCCTATTAATAATATGAGCCGTATGCATCTTTCTGATGCAGAGGCTGGGGTTCATCCCCTTTTTCAAAAAAAAACTTATACCAAATAAACAATATGATGAGATAAAAACAAGGTCAGCACACACCTAGCTATACGTACAAGGAAAAATACACAACTAGCTAGCCATGAGACACATCAATCCGCTCATGCACCATACATAATCAAGCAGCAGGAATTGACCATGTGCTTGTCTGCTTAAAGTTGAAACAAGGGTTCGGAAATTAATGGCATGAACTGCACAATGTTACAGTAACGTAGGCTCATCAATCAGTGAATACTTAACACAAGTTTTAACGTAGAAAGAAAGGAACGGCTGGATCAATGTTACAGTAACCCTAAGGATCCGCGGACGCGCGCACGGAGCCACGGACAGCTCGAAGCCTCGAACGAATGGCACCGACAACAA
>NC_041391.1:715841427-715873173 GCF_002162155.2 Triticum dicoccoides | reverse complement strand
AGAGAGAGAGAGAGAGAGAGAGAGAGAGAGAGTTGTACCAGGGTCGGGGCGGATGCGGATCACGACCCCGCTGGCCACCATAGTTCTGCCCACCGCTGCTGCCCTCCTGCCGAGAGAGCGAGACGGGGAAATCCCGAGATCCGAGATGGAGCGGCCAAGATTCCCACCATGCGAAGACTCTCGCACGCTGCTCCTTCCAGTGAAGCAGGGAGGCCCTCTACCCATTATCTCTACCAAAAACCACGGGTCACTTCCTCTTAGTTTTCTGGCTTGCTCAGTTATCTCAGGACCATGACACCGTACTACCAGCTCTTCCAGTGAAGCAGGGAAGCCCTCCTTGGACGGCAGGCATTGGATTTCATCACAACTCTCGATCGTTAGTCTCTCCAGAGAAAAAAGACCACGTAACCCTCGAGGGAGGGACTGCAGATCATCGCAATGTTCAAATTCTAGTTGTTTGAGGGAGGTGAGGAGCTGCAACGCTTGCTCTTGCTCTTCCGTGAAGGTTGTTGCCCGGTGATCAAACTTGAACTTCAATGTGTGGAGGCTTGCGGCAAGGTGGCTGCAGATGGAAACAGTAAGCACTGCCCACATGCTATCCACCTCTAATTCTTCCAACTGGAATGAACCTGGGTGCATTAATTTGCTCCTTGCAATCTCTGAGAGCAGATCCCCTGATGTAGATATGTCCTCTCGTCCAAAATACATAGAATCTACGGTAAGTTTCTTGAGGTTGACTGTGACGAGAGGATTAAACCAGTCCATTGTTAATTCTCGACAACACTCCAGGGTTAGACTGGTGAGAGAGGTGAGGTTTGAGAGCAGACCCATTGACTGCAGGCTGGGCTCTATGACAATATTAAGTTCCCTGAGAGAAGCAGGAAATGGCTTGATGGCATCATCTCCTCCACCTACTTCTCCCTTGGGCCAGCGAGAGAACAGATTCCTACAATTGTATCCTCTAAATGATTGGAGCATCCTGAGGCCCGAGAGTCCTCCACCCTCCACAAGCAGAAGCTCAAGGTCATAACAATCGATGATGGTAAGCTGGGAAACAGCTGGGTAACACTTCAACACCTCTGAGAACAGTTCTCCAGTAATACGTAATTCCTCTATCTTAAGATTCTGAACTGAATGGAGGACGACACTGTCATCCACTTCTGCAAAACACATTTCGTGGCATCTTTGGAAAACTATACTTCTCAGCGAGTTTAGCTTTTGGAGGCCTGAAAACGAAATGTGCGACCCCTCCTTAATTTCCATAACCTCTAGTTTATCCATATTGTGGAAGGCCAAAACACCGTTATACCCTTCAATACGTAATTTCTTTGCATCGTACCACAACACCGAGAGAGCGTTTTCTAAAAACATATCTGTCAGTGTGGTGGTGTGAGGCATGGGGGGTAAGTGAGACAGCTTATGGCAGTAAACAATCTGAAGACTACACAGGTTGGTAAAACGGTGAGAGCACTCCAAGAAGGGAAACGAGCTCAGAAGGGGACAATATCCAAGCGTTATGCTTTCAAGCCTTGAAAACAAATGGCTATTAGGTTCCCCGACCCACTCCACAAGTTCTGGCATATTCAGAAACTGAAGTTTCTTCAGGTGCATGAAGCTTCTTTCTGTAACACCACTAAAGCCAGGCCCGAACACTCTCATCCGAGCAATATTTTTGAAAGTGAGACTATTGAGGTGTGGTAGCTGCTCAAAAGCTGGAAGAGTTCCCCAAGATATACCCTCTAGATGGAGCTCCTCCAACCCTTTTATGCTAATGTCACCACACAACCATCTAGGACAAGGTGCAACACCAGGATTTATAATACTAAGCACCCTAAGATTGGGGTGTGGTTGAAGACCATCAAGAACATCATCATCTATGGTTCGGTGCTCCGTATCCCAAACAAATTTCAACCCTTTCAGATTCTTTTTATTCTTCAGTTTGGCAGCACTAGCTTCCCCTTTGGACGCCAGGGTTTCAAGATTACATATGCTGAGTTCTCCTTTCAGCTCGCCCAATTCCACCAGCTCTGTCAATTCAAACCCAACACCCGCTTTCTTAACATGGAACTCTTTCAACTCTCGTAAACACTTCATCTTTCCAACCTCAGGAATATTGGAATGGAGTTCTTTCAAAGAATGGAAATGACATAAATTCACAAGGCGGCTAATGTCTCTAGGCAACTTTGTACTACCATTCCAATCTTGTAGGTCAAGGCATTTTAAGTGGTAAAATCTAGACAATGTGCTAGGAAGAGTCATTTCATCTAAGTTATAGGGTGAACCAATCGCAAGGTATTGCAGGTGGATAAGTTTTGAAAAGCTATTTGGCAGAGTTTCTAGGGTGTTGATTGCTATAAATAATATTCGGAGGCCCTTTATTTCTTCAAACACGTCTTTAAAAATATTATCTATTCTTGCATTATGTGACCCAAAAATCATCAAAGTTCGCAAATTTCCAATGTCTATCCTACCCTTCAGTTTACCTATTTCTTCTTCAAAACTTTCATCATATATATCTTCTATTGTGATTGATAAGTGTCGAACAGACCGTGGGATGTTATCAGCAATAAAAGTTAAACTACTTATATTAACACATTCTTGTGATGAAACATTACGTGATAGTTCATGCAATAAATCATGCATCACATAGTATTGTTCTTCAGAATTTTCACCTCCCTTCATGAGAAAACCATTGTCCACTAGTTCTTCTAAATAATTCTTATTATTTTGGCAACTAGAATCTAAGATACCTATTGCAGTCCAAAAGCTAGTAATCTCTAAATTATAAAACCTATAATCTTCAGGGAAAAGGGCACAATATGAGAAACATTTTTTTAGAAGGAAAGGTAGGTAGGCATAGCTAATTTTCAAAGAAGGCATAATATCATCATCATTTTTTGCATTTTGCCACTCATTCTTTTCAAGAACTCCAATCCAATATTCCCGAGAACAGTTTTTCCTCAATAATCGACCAACTGTATTGGCTGCTAGTGGTGAACCCTTGAGTTTCCTAGCAATATCTCTTGCAACATCAATTAACTCCTCTTCATAATGCCTAGGTTTGCTATGACCAACTATGCATGCTTCAAAGAATTCCAAAAATTCATTAGGCTCTAAACCGTGCAGTTCTACAAGATCTGTTGTTCTCACCATATGTGCTATAGATGGAAACCGAGTTGTGACAAGAACCATGCTGCCCATGGTTTCCCCCTTCCTGAATGGAGCTAATAGGTTGTTCCAATCACTTTCACTATTGCATTTCCAAATGTCATCCAAGACAATTAAAAACCGTTTGGACTTCAGTCTCTCTACAATGGATTTTTGCAGCTGGTCTAAATTGGCTGTTTCAACTGTGCAGCTGTGTTCTTCTTTTTCACTTGCAGGTATGCATCTAAGGATCTGCCGTGTGAGGTTGAGCACATTAAAATCAGTTGAGACACATACCCAAACCCTGACAGTGAAGTGGTCCTCAACCCTTTTATCATTATACAAGTGTTGGGTGAAAGTTGTCTTTCCAATACCCCCCGGGCCAACAAAAGGGAGAACTGAAAGTGTTTCACCAAGATATGTGCTAACAGTGAGCGCACTTACAGTTTGCTCAAAGATGACTCTCCTCCCATACAATTTATCTTGTGCAGCTACTGAACCAGTGGGGGCTCTTTTCATGGTAATAGATGTATCAATATTTGGGATTTTATTCAGCAAGTCAGAGACAGGATCACATAGGCTGTGTATGCTCTATATCACAGACTTGATTTTGTTGGACATGGCTACTCTATCAAATTTGAGCTTCCCAACATGTCCACCATCATTACCACTATTAGACCTTGTTGCATCTTGTGGGTTATTTGTGGCAACCACAGGAGCATCAACATAATCATCATCTTGTGTATGTGCGCAAGAAAAACATGTAAGCCATTTACCGACGGTGGAGCGAGCAGCATGGCCAACATGAAGAGCATGACCACGGACGTCATCACCCAGCTCCGGGACAGCCTCCTGGGTGCCATCCAACTTGTCTTGGATCATGAAGTAATGGAGCTCATCCAGAGCGTCCTCAGCCTCATCAGCCTTCTTGCTCAGGTCCTCCAGCAAGCTCTGCAGGCTAGGGTTGTTGCTCACATCCCTATCCTGGGCCACATGCAGCAGCGCTTGCATGTACTTGAGCTTGGTTTTGATCTGCTCGGAGTTGGGGCCGAGCTCGGAGCTGGCCACATATGCGGTGACCAAGTCATTGGATAGCTTATCCAGCACCTTGCCAACGAGCCAGTTCGCCGCACCGATAGCCACCTCCATCTCCTCCGACGGACGGCTAGGCTAGCTAGTTGGTGTGTGCCGTGGGAGTTTAGTGTGAGTTTTGGGAAGAAAGGTAGCAATGTGAGTGCATCTCAGAAGAGCCCTTGTTGGGTCATTTTATAGCTGTTCCAGGTCATGGGCAGGCAGGTTTCACTCGATAGCACTACTACTCCAGTTATGCAGTGCAATAAAAGACCCAGTCAGCTTTTTCTCGGGTGCAACAAAAGATTCAGATTCCTTTGCCACTTGAACTATTTCAAACGCCATCCGTGACCTCGGCCTCGCATGATGCACCGGAGGAGGCATCCAAGAAGATGGTCTCTATATTAAGAGCAGCGTCATCTGTGCACTCAGTGGGGATGCAACCAAAGAAAAGAAAAATAACGCGCTACAGAAAATAGGGTCGCCTCTGAAAATACGCTATTAGCGTGGTATAGCGCGTTATATCGTGCTATTGGCGAGGCATTGTACATTGATTTATTTAGCGAGACAATTCTCTACAAGTTATAGCGTGCTATTAGCGGCGCTATAGCGCGCTATTTTTCTTAGTGGATGCATGCAACCAAGGTTTATTTCTTAATCTGAGTGTATGATAACTATAGCTACTGTTAGATCTGAAATTGGTGGAGGAGCCAGCATGTTTATCTTAATCAAACTGTATAAGATGGTTTCTAAATTAAGAGCAGAGTTAGGACCGTTGTACAGTCGGTGGGGATGTAACGTCATTGCGACCGTTGTACAGTCAGTGGGGACGCATCCGAGGATTCTTTCTTCTACCGAAGTCTAAAACAATTTATAAGTAATGTTAGATCTAAACTTGGTGGACGACCCTGCTAAGCTTTGGTATGAGGAGCCGTCCATGCCTTGTGATCCTGATGCGCGTGCATCGACCACTAGTAAAAAGGATGCAGTTCTCTTTTAATTTTATTAATTTTCAAGACGCGAGATGCAGGATTAAGTAAATTAAGTCAAGAAAAAAAGAAGGTAAGAACAAGAAAGGACTGGACCAAAACGAACTGCGCCGATGGCACTTTCTTCCCCCATTTACTCATTTTCTCAAACAAACCAGTCTGATCTCTGAAGACAAAGATGCGTTGTGCAAATGAGCAAATGGGGAAGCACCCAAGGTTACATTCATTAATCAAAGTGTATATGATAACTACAACTACTGTCAGATCTGAAATTGGTGGACGAGCCAGCATGTGATGCCCGTTTGTCTTAATCTGAACGTACAAGAACTATAACCAATGTTAGATCTAACCTTGGCGGACGAGCCAGCATCTGATGCCAATTTGTTTTAGCTACCTAGCTGCTGCTAAGCTTTGGTACAAGGAGCCGTCCATGCCTTTTGATCCTGACACGCCTCAACTAAAGAAGGATGCTTGTCGTTTTTAGAGTCAATTACATCACTGGTGCTAGAACTTGGCGTTAATGGTCACTTTAGTTCTACAAGTTGTGTTGTACATTGAAGTGATGTAAAAACTTGGCTTTGTGGTGCAAATACGGTGCAAAACTCGTTTTTACACACACGCATCAACTAGTAAAAAGGATGCAGTTGCTCTTTTTATTTTAAATTTTGAGACGCGAGATGCATGATTAACTTTTAAAAAAGGAAGAACAAGCAAGGATCCGTTGGATTACCGACGGATGCCCAAGAGACGAAGACGAACTGCACCGGTCTGTGAAAAAGAGTTGATACCGTTGTGAACTCATTTACTCATTTTCTCAAACCAACCGGTCTGAATCTGAAGACAAAGAAGCATCGTTACCGTTGTCTTGTGCACTAATTACAAATGAGCAAATGGGGAAGCAACCAAGGTTACATTCATCGATCGAAGTGTATGATAACTATAACCACTGTGAGATCTGAAATTGGTGGACGAGCCAGCATGCGATGCCTGTTTATCTTAATCTGAATGTACAAAGAACTATAACCAATGTTAGATCTAACCTTGGCGGACGAGCCAGCATGCGATGCCTGTTTATTTTTTAGCTAAACAGCTGCTGCCAAGCTTTGGTACAAGGAGCCGTCCACGCCTTTTGATCCTGACGCGCCTCAACTAAACAAGTTTTATTTTACTTATCGAGACGCTAGTTGCAGAATTAACTAAATTTAAATCGACAAAAACACGCGGAAGAATATGCTTGGAGATAATGAAGGACAAGCAAGGATCCGCCGGATTGCCGCCTCTGCCTGCTGGACTATGCCGATGGGAGCCTCTTCCCCTGCCTCCTAGACTCCACCGACACGCTCCTCGCCGCAGCCGCGCCGGGTGATCCATCCAATCGGCTCGGCACCCATCTCCCCCTCTCTCGGCCCGGCGGCCCACCGCGGCTGCGAGAGCTCTGTATTCCCACTGATTGATCGGATATTCAATTCGGTACCCGGGCTCATGTTTGAAAGAATACCAAAAAATTCAAAAAAAACTGAATTTTTTTAGGTGGAAGATGTTACAATGCGAGAAACCGTGCCTCTCGGAAACGAAAAAAATATGTTTCCCTTTTTTTATGTTCTGTGAGAAGCACGGTTTTTTTTTCTGCGAGAGGCATGGCCGGGCCTCTCGGAACGGGAAAAAGATGTGTTTTCTCTTTTTCCTTCTTCTGTATGAGGCACGGTTTTCCTTCTGCGAGAGACACGGACGTGCCTCTCGGAAAAGGAAAAAACGTGTTTCTCTTCTTCCTTTTCTCTTCCGCGAGAGGCACGGCCCTCCCTCTCAGAAACTGCTTCCGAAAAGGGAAAAAACGTGCTCCCGGTTTGCGTCCGGTTTTTTTCGTGAAGAAATGTTAGTCAAAAACCAATCTACACGGGATCTAGATTTAAAGATCTCGACGCGAGGAATCAAACGGTGAAAACAATTCGAGATTTGGACGCACGGTTTAAGTGATAAAACGTTTTGAATAAACAGATCTACAAAGGAAGGAAACTCCCAGTGCGCCGCTTATGCAACCTAGGAATTGTGGGAGTGATCTTTGAAAGGAGTACTCCTCAATTAATGATTTCGTCATTGCATTGCTAGCCCGTCAGTCAACATTCAATTTGTACTTAATTAGTAGGTCAGCCTTGCTACAGAAGCAGAGTCCGGGTTCCACTGGTTTTATGAGTTTTTTGGTTGTTCTTTTCCTTGCATTTTAATCGGTCTTATTGTTTCTTTTCAATGTTTCTATTGGATTTTTTTATTTTCTTTTATTTTCTTTGTTTCTTTTTGGTTTTCAGTAGCTTTTTCCTTTTCTTTTATTTTTCTTTGGTTTTATTTTTTTCTCTTTTTCGTTGGTGTTCTTTTGTTTTCTCTCCGGTTTTTATTGTTTTTGATACACATTTTTGGTACATTTTCTAGTACACGTCTAATATTTCTCAACTATGAGATTAACATTTATCAGATACATGGTCAACATTTTTAAACATACATTTATCATTTTTGAAATTTTTGATTAATATTTTTCAAATACAAGATTAATATTTTCTGAATACATTGTCAATATTTTTTCTGTACATTTTTTCGAATGCTTGAGTAAGATTTTTGAAATACCATACCTACAATTTTTTCGATACATGATCAACATTTTTTGCTATACACCTTCTTCATCCTTGTCTTCTCTGCCCTGCATCTTGAGGCGGAGAAGTCCCAATTCTCAGGGCTAGCCCTGCCCAAGTCATCACATAACTCTTGCGGGAGCTTGGCTGCTTTGTCAGCTGAGATCTTTTGATCCACTTCTGGGGATTAAGGCGAAGACGAGATATTAACCACCGAAGACGATTGTTTGGAGCACGTAAAGTCGAGAGTTTCACTGGAAGGAACAGAGAGTCGCATAACATAGGATCAGACAACAAGGATTTTGCAGCTGGCGAGAGCCCATGTGGAGAGATGTGTTATCCGTGTTGGTCAAGTTCATATGCTAAATAATGGGAGATGGGCATCTTGCGTACCGCTGACCTGCCACGCGATGAAGCAAGAGAGGAGGCCAACCTAGCCTTGGAGGTCTTGACTGAAGAGCCCTGGTTGCCCATCGAGGTTTTATCTTTGGGGGATATAGTCGTTGTCGAGCCATCTACCGGTTGGGAACGCGCCCTCTTGTGTTTAGGATTGCAGTCATGGTCAATGTCTTCCTCGTCTTCATTTCCCGAGCCATTGGAAGGAGGTGGGGGAGGGGTAGAACCGAGCCTCCCTTTTTAGAAAGTTCAGGCTCGCACCTGATCATGTACCCTTTTTTGTTCACAAAAATCCTATTGGAGCAGAGGAGTTTGGGGGAATTGATGTAGAGGATCAACACCCCTCATTGGTCCAACCTTGATCAATTATAGCTCATCCACCACTTCCACTTTGCCAAACGGTTGGAGAGCGGCTTTGAGGGCACCCTGATATTCCTTGACGATGTTTGGGATTCCCCAGAATTTCGCCCAAACTTCTTGCAAAGTACAACACACTTTTGCATGGTCGTCAGCTCCACGAACAACATTTTGAGCTTAGAAATCGGAAGTTTCATACCACCACTGCTGAGGCAGAGATGCATGCTTTGCTTGTTTGGCAAGTGCAAATGGAATTCTTGCACGAATAGTTGAGAAATAGCCCAATCTCAATCTTCAACTTCCATGAGAGAATTGAACTCAGACACAAGTGCCTCAACTAATATCAAACCCGATTTCACAAGGATTTATGCAACAAGAAAAGGATTGGCTACCACCGGTGATGTGACCCGCTCCGGCAACTCAAGATGGAAGTTGCCATCCCTATGGATGCTAGGTCCCATAATCTTCACGTGCGATGCTGTTGCGCGAGCATCACATTTACTGACTGAATGACCTTCCGTTTTACTCAGGAAACACAGATGGAGGTTGGGAAAATCTGTTTGCAATTGCCGAGGCGCCCACACTTGAAGCAGTCAGCGGCTGCAGCAGGAGAAGACGACGCCTTCCCCGGTCGAGAAGAAGCCGATCCCTCGTAGTTTTCCTTTTGTCAAGAAGAATTGTTAGGCCCCTCGTTCTTGCAAAGTTTATGGTATTCTTGTTGCCCCCACTAGCACTATTGAAAGAATTAGATCTCCGACCACAGCCAATGCCGCCTCCGCCCGAGCAGCCATCCCGGCCAAGTAGAAACTGGTCATCTTCCCGCGGCCTAGATTTAGATCTGGCACCACGGAACTCCACATCCGTCCCCTTGAACTTAGGCGACACCTCGCACCGCCTCGCAGCATCCCGCTACAACTTCTCCCTAATATCTGCCTCCCTGGCACGATCCTCGTCAGACACAAACTCGTTTTACCTACCTTTGGAGGAACGGTCGTTGCTACATCAAAGTAGCACTCATTGCAGAGCACACCACAACTGACTACCACCTCACTGGAGAGAGCCCTCCTATCTGGGAACGAAACCTTGCCACCTTCGTGTGCCGTAACGGACATCCACAAAGACAGGCTGCGCTGGACCACAGACACAGCATGGCTCAAATGGCCACCATGCCCGAAGCAAGCAGTGGGCCGCTCCAGGGTGAAGGAAATATGCCCTAGAGACAATAATAAAGTTGTTATTTTATATTTCCTTATTCATGATAAAGGTTTATTATTAATGCTAGAACTGTATTGATTAAAAACTTAAATACATGTGTGAGTACATAAACAAATACCATGTCCCTAGTAAACCTCTACTATACTAGCTCGTTGATCGAAGATGGTTAAGGTTTCCTAACCATGGATATGAGTTGTCATTTGATAACGGGATCACATCATTAGGAGAATGATGTGATGGACAAGACCCATCTGTTAGTTTAGTATAATGATCATTCAATTTTATTGCTATTGCTTTCTTCGTGTAAAATACATATTCCTTCGACTATGAGATTATGCAACTCCCGAATACCGGAGAAATACCGTCACTAGTAGAAAAGGGGGCAAAGGTCCAGGCCGGTTCAGCCCGTTAGTCCCGGTTCAGTCCAGAACCGGGACCCATGGGGGCATTGGACCCGGTTCGTGAGCCCCGGGGGCCGGCCGGGCCACATGGGCCATTGGTCCCGGTTCGCCAATGGGCCTCGCTCCTGGCCCACCACCATTGGTCCCGGTTGGTGGCTTGAACCGGGACCAAAGGCTGCCCTTTAGTCCCGGTTCATGCCACCAACCGGGACCAATGAGGTGCCTATATATACCCCCTCGCGTAAGAGCAGAGCACACTGCTTTGTTTTTTTGGCCGCCGAGGGGAGAGGGTTTGGTGGTGCTCTAGCTCACCTCCTATGCACACAAGGTGTTTGATGGAATGCCCGAGCCACACTACTTAAGCTTTCTCCTCTCCAAGCTCGACCTCCAAGCTCCATTTTCCTCAATATTTGTCTAGGTTTAGCGGTCCGTCACGCCCCGTCCCCGTCTTCACCGCCGTCGATCACCCGCGCCGATCTCATCGCCAGCACCACCGTGGTGAGCCTCTTGTTCTTATCTTCTTTCTGAAAGGAAAAATATTCTTACTTGTATGTTTAGATAGATACTTGTATTATTTTCTTACTTTTATTATTGCATCTTATATAGTGCGAAGGTTTTGGTATCCGCCCCCGTTGGCCCTCGTCCTGTCTATGATTCGGATGTGGTATATATTTTCTTTATAACTATTGGTTCATTTATTGTTTATGAAAATTATGCCGACCAACGTGACATAGATTTTATTTATCTAGGAGGTATGTGAACCGGAAATTCCAACCGACCCTATTGTCGAGAGGTTAAATTTAGTTGAAGAAGAAAACAATTTCTTGAAGGAAAAAATAAAAAAAATTGAGGAGGAGAAGATGATATTGGAGTTGCATGTTGCGGATGTCGTCGATGATCACAAGATCAAGATGGATGCAATGCGCTTGAAGATTAGAAAGATTAGAAAATATGCCATTCATACCGAGGCTTGGTATCATTATGCCGTTGGATCAATTGTTACCTTGGTTGCGATTATGATCGCATTTGTTTTCGCATTGAAATGTTTTACATAGTTTCAATGTATGGTTTAATTAATTAGATGCTCTGGAGAGCTATATGTTGTTAGATGAGAACTATGTATGTACTTTGGTTTTAATGTGATGATGAACTTCTATTAATTTGGTCACTTATTTATCTATTCATGATGTTCTGCAATGGATGTACGGTGACAAACACACCTCCGAATACATTAAGGGCGTGCATGAGTTTCTCGAAGCGGCTGAGGCAAACAAGCAGAATGGTTTTATGTGTTGTCCATGCATTAAATATGGGAATACGATGTCTTACTCTAACCGGAAAATCCTTCACACCCACCTGCTTTACAAGGGTTTCATGCCACACTATAATGTTTGGACGAGGCACGGAGAAATAGGGGTTATGGTGGAAGACGGCGAAGAAGAAGAGTATGATGACAACTATGTGCCCCCTGAATATGGTGATGCTGCAATGGGGGGAGCTGGTGAAGATCAAGAGGAACCAGACGATGTGCCCAATGATGCTGCAACGGGTGAAGCTGCTGAAGATCAAGAGGAACCAGACGATGTGCCCGATGATGATGATCTCCGCCGGGTCATTGCCGATGCAAGGACGCAATGCGAAAGTCAAAAGGAGAAGCTGAAGTTCGATCGCATGTTAGAGGATCACAAAAAAGGGTTGTACCCCAATTGCGAAGATGGCAACACAAAGCTCGGTTGAAACGTCTGTTCAGAAACGGAGAGCATGCCAAGTTGATGCGATGGCACAGTGAGGACCGTAAGAAAGACGGGAAGTTGAGAGCACCCGCTGACGGGTCGTAGTGGAGAAAAATCGAGAGAAAGTACTGGGATGAGTTTGCAAAGGACCCAAGGAACGTATGGTTTGCTTTAAGCGCGGATGGCATTAATACTTTCGGGGAGCAGAGCAGCAATCACAGCATCTGGCCATGGGCCATCAAACAGAGGATGTCATCGGGTTTCGTGTTGACTTTATTCCTGCCTTAAGAAGATAGGTCTCCCTAAATTGCGGTATGAGGGGAGACTGACTGGAAAAGGCACGCTTGAAAGGGACTCAATAATATGCAGGGACGGATATTCTTGGTCTCAAGCACACTACACAGTTCTACAGAACTCTACCTTGGTGACCCCATATGTCGATGAACACAAGAACAGTCTGCGCTCCAAACACCCGGAGCTGTGCGACGACTGGATTGCATGTGAACACATAAGGACTTTCAGCAGTTGGTTGGAAACACGTCTCAGAGGTGACCAGACTGTTTGTGATGAGCTATATTTGTTGTCCAGGGGTCCATCTTTGACTGTATTGATTTACAAAGGATACGAGATAAATGGGAATACATTTTACACGATTGACCAAGATCAAAAGAGCACCAACCAAAACAGCGGTGTCCGCTTTGATGCAGCAACCGAGAGGGGAAAGGACACATATTATGGTTACATAGTGGACATATGGGAACTTGACTATGGACATGATTTTAAGGTCCCTTTGTTTAAGTTCAAATGGGTCAATCTGTCAAGAGGCGGGGTACAGGTAGACCCACAGTACGGAATGACAACAGCGGATCTGAAAAATCTTGGTTACTCTGACGAACCGTTCGTCCTAGCCAATGATGTGGCACAGGTTATCTATGTGAAGGACATGTCTACCAGACCGAGGAAAAGAAAAGATAAGGAAGCGAATATATCATACGATGAGCCAAAATGCCACATAGTTCTTTCAGGAAAAAGGGACATCGTGGGAGTGGAGGGCAAGACAGACATTTCTGAAGATTATGAAAAGTTTCATGAAATTCCTCCCTTCAAAGTCAAGGCTGACCCAAGCATCCTGATAAACGATGAAGATTATCCATGGTTACGGCGCAATAAGCAAATGACACAAGCGAAGAAAAAGTGAAGACTTTCTCCCGCAACTATTATGATGATACCATGCCAACTTTGTAACAGACGAGTATGATACCATTGTCCATTTTATACATGCACATGCTATGTGGGTGAAATTATGATACCATGCCAACTTTCAACTTTTCCAGAGTTCATTTGAAATGCTTTAATGTCTTATGGTTCGGCCCTCGTAATACCATTAATCTCGGTTCGCTCCTTGTCAACTATGTTCTCACCAAGAACACTCTCTAGAGGGCAGCCACTCTCTAACAGAAAGTTTATAATTTTTCTAAAACTAATGGCACTAACAGAAAGTTTATAATTTTGCTGACCTAAAATCAAAAAGAATTAAAAAATAAAGGAAAAAACAAAAAAAATAATGCAGAAAACAAAACAAAAAACTGGAAACAAAATAAAAATATCAACAATAAGTATTTTGTTGTAAGTAGAAACAAAATAAAATAAATAAAGCAACAAAGAAAACAAAAAAACAAAAAAAAGTGTTTTCAAATTTGAAAACTAATGGCACTAACAAAAAGTTTATAATTTTTCTAAAACTAAAAGCAAAAAAGAATTAAAAAAATAAAGCAAAAGAAAATAATCCAAAAAACAAAACAGAAAAACTGGAAAAAAAATTTAATTAGCAACAATAAGTATTTTGTTGTAAGTAGAAACAAAATAAAATAAATAAAGCAAGAAAGAAAACAAAAAAACAAAAAAACAAAAAAGTGTTTTCAAATTTGAAAACTAATGGCACTATCAGAAAGTTTATAATTTTTCTAAAACTAAAAGCAAAAAGAATCAAAAAATAAAGAAAAAAACAACAGAAAATAAATAATGCAGAAAACAAAATAAAAAAACTGGAAAAAATAAATAAATATAGCAACAATAAGTAAAGAAAACAAAAAAACAAAAAAAGTGCCTCTTACTAGCCCCCACGGCCTGAATAGGACTAGAAACCCTACCATGGGCCAGGATTCAGGCCCGCAGGAGGCCCAATAGGCCCACAGACAGATAAGTGACTTTAGGCCCGTAAGCCTGCATTTGAGAGGAGCTCGAAGTGGTCAGCGCAGCAGCGCTTATAAACCACTATCGCGCCCTCTCGGCTAGCGAGGTGGGACTAAACATCCCACCGCACCGCGCCAGTTCCAGCACAAGGCCTTTGGTCCCGGTTGGTGCCACCAACTGGGACTAAAGGGGTGCATTGATACCGGTTCGTGGCACAAACCGGGACCAATGCACCCCTTTAGTCTTAGTTGGTGGCACCAACCGGGACCAAAGGCCGCCGCTTCCTGCCTTTTGGGCTGCTGAAAAGAGGCCTTTGGTCCCGGTTGGTGGCACCAACCGGGACTAAAGGGTGCATTAGTCCCGGTTGGTGCCACCAACCGGGACTAAAGGCTTTGCTACATAAGCAGCACTTAGCAGTTTCGACCAAATCCCCCACTTCTCCCCCGACGCCCCCTGCTCCTCCTCGTCGCCGTCGCCGCCCGACGCCCCTGCTCCACCTTGCCGTCGCCGCCGCCACCGACGCCGTCAGGCTGCTCGCCTTCGCCGTCGCCGCCGCCACCGACGTCGTCACGCTGCTCACCTTCGCCGTCGCCGCCGCCCCCTGTGAGCACAGCCTGCTCCCGCGCCCCTCCTGTCCCGCACCCCTGCGCCCCTGTCCTGCGCGGCCGCCGCGCCGCCACCCCTGCCCTGCGCGGCCGCCGCGCACCGCCTCTGTCCTGCGCGGCCGTCGCGCCGCCGCCCCTGCCCTACGCTGGCGCCGCGCGCCGCCCCGCCGCCCCTGCCCTGCATTTTTCATAGCATTTTTTTGTATTTTTTGTGTATATGTGGTTGTATATGTATATATGTGTGTACATGTTCATAGTATTTTTTCATAAATGTATGTTTTTGTCAATTTATGTATATGTTCATATATATAGACTATTTTAGTTTAGTATTAAGATTAGGAAAATTTCAGATGTGTAATTATATTTATTCATAAAAATATGTTCATATATATAGATTATTTATATGTGTAGTTGACTTATATGATTAGGAAAATGTAGAGTGAAAACGAAAACAAACATATAAGAAAAAACGAAGGAAAAAATGAAGAAGGAAAAGAAAACCGCCCGGCTCGGCCACCACCGCATTTGCATAAAGTGTTCCCACCGCATTTTATGGATATATGTACGTATGTCGTGTCGATATAAACTCCCGATAACATCAACACGTGGGGGGGGGGGTCGATATACCCCCTCCTGATAACTTCAACACGAGGGGGGTCAATATACCCCCTCCCGATAACTTGAACACGTGGGGGGAGGGGTCGATATACCCCCTCCCCGTTACTATTATTTTCCCATGTACGTATGTCGTCGTTGTCGATATAAAACCCTCCCGATAACTTTAACACGTGGGGGGGGGTCGATATACCCCCTCCCGATAACTTCAACACGTGGGGGGGTCGATATACCCCCTCCCTGATAATATTATTTTCCCATGTACGTATGTCGTCGTTGTCGATATAAACCCCTCCCGATAACTTCAACACGTGGGGGAGGGGGGTCGATATACCCCCTCTTGATAACTTCAACACGTGGGGGGGGGTCGATATACCCCCTCCCCGATAACATTATTTCCCATGTATGTATCTCGTCGTTGTCGATATTACCCCCTTGAAGCGTTGTCGAGGCCACCCCAAACCCTAGAGAAGCAACGTCGAGGCCACTAATTAATATGATTCCTTACTGTGATTAGCTAGCTAGTTCTACGTTTGCCACTAGCTAATATATCCATCTGTCATGTTTGAATAATAATTGCCATGTTGTAAATATTTGTAGAAACTATGGACACCCCCCGAGACGAAGCAAAAGAAGCGTTGTCGGGGGACATAATAGCACAAGGAAGTGATGCCGTCTGCTCGTTGTTTCTCAACGACACCGATGGTCTGGAAGGAGAGGGTGAAGAAGCAGCTAGCTATGATTATGATGGCTCCGGTGACCCAATGACGGTGCAAGAAGGAGACTGTGATGACGACTCCGGTGACCGAACCGAGTCTAGCCAGGTATATATATTAGTTAAGCCTGTGCTGACTAGCTAATTGATGCATTCATTGTTTTGGTATGTACACATATTAATTAACTCTCGTCTTTGTTCTTTTTTTAGCCCTCCGGATCGAGCACAACTTCGGTAAAGAGACGAGGCCCGAAGAAAAAGTTGAGCTCGGATGAAAGGTTTGAGATCATAGCAATCGCGCGCGACGGCCAACCGATTGAACCCATCCGGACAAAGAACGCATTTCTTGCTCAGTGCGGGGTTCTGGTTAGGGACAAGATCCCGATCAGCATCCACCAATGGTATAAGCCTAAGAACGAAGACCATGAGGTGTCTTATGTCAATGATATGCAGAAAAGTGATCTTTGGACTTAGCTGAAGTCAAATTTCACCCTACCGCCAGAGGATGATCCGGAGAAGCCAGTTAAAGAGCAATTAATCAAGTCTTTTGCTCTTAAGAAGATGGAAGACCTATTCAGGAGGTGGAAGAAAGACCTGAATACGTTTGTCGACAAAAAAGAGACACCAGAATTCAAGGGCAAATATGAGAAGATTAGAGATCACTGGCCCGCATTTGTGGCCCACAAGACATCAGAAAAGAGTAAGAAGATGTCGGTGATAAACAAGCAAAATGCTGCGAAGAAGAAGCTTCACCATCGCACGGGGTCAGGTGGCTACCTCAAAGCCCGGCCTAAGTGGGTCAAGGCTGAGAATGATCTGGTTGATAAAGGGATCGAACCAGAGACAATGAACTGGCCAGACCATTGCCAGACTTGGTTCTTCGGGGCTGGCGGAACCTTGGACCCTGTATCAGGGAACTGCAGTTGGACGGATGAGCAATTGGAAATGCCAGTCAATAGGCTTCGGCACTATATCGATGCAGCGCAGCAAGGGACATTCCCTCCAGACAAAGAGAACGACGAGCTCACAATGGCCCTCGGAAATCCTGAGCACCCTGGACGGACACGAGGCACGCCAGGCTCTGTTCCGTGGAATGTTGGTTTTTCGGACGCAGGCGGTTACAAATGCCAGGAGAGGAGGAAAAAAGTGCAGTAGACCCAACTGCAGGCGTTGCATGCAAGGGTACAAGCGATAGAGGAACGAGAAGAAAATCGCAGCAAACGAACTGCCGAAGATTCCCCCGAAACTACCCCGTCATCTCAGCGGAGAAGAAGCATGGCTTCCACCGAGCTGCTTCAGCCGGAGCATGTCTTGACGGCTCCTTCCAGCTATCCCGTGGATGCTATCACGGAGTCTCAAAATTGCCACATTATGACGCAATGGATGAATTTGAAGGTCAAGGCGGCTGTTAGCTCTGTTTATCCTACTGAACCCGGCGCAACTTTTCACTGTCGGCCGATTCCAGAAGGATATGCTAGGGTGATGGTGGATGAAATAACGGAGGGATTTGAGGACCTCCAGCTTGACCACCCTACCGGTGAAGGGGAGACTAGGCTGGATTCTGCTCTGAAGACTCCATCCCTATGGCGGTAGGAGCTCATCAACCTTCCGAACTGTACGCCTCCGCCTCCCCCTCCTCCTCCGGCGAGTAAGGGCACTCCGCCTCCTCCACCGCCTCCTCCTCCGGCGAGTGACAATCAGGGCACTTGGCCTCCTTCTCCGGCGCGTGGCGGCACTCCGCCTCCTTCTCCGCCTGCGCCGGCGCGCCCGAGCAGTGATGTCTACTACACAACCTTCTTCTTGTAGACGTTGTTGGGCCTGCAAGTGCACAGGTTTGTAGGACAGTAGCAAATTTCCCTCAAGTGGATGACCTAAGGTTTATCAATCCGCGGGAGACCTAGGATGAAGATGGTCTCTCTCAAACAACCCTGCAACCAAATAACAAAGAGTCTCTTGTGTCCCCAACACACCCAATACAATGGTAAATTGTATAGGTGCACTAGTTCGGCGAAGAGATGGTGATACAAGTGCAATATGGATGGTAGATAAAGGTTTTTGTAATCTGAAAATATAAAAAAAGCAAGGTAACTAATGATAAAAGTGAGTGTAAACGGTATTGCAATGATAGGAAACAAGGCCTAGGGTTCATACTTTCACTAGTGCAAGTTCTCTCAACAATAATAACATAGATAGATCATATAACAATCCCTCAACATGCAACAAAGAGTCACTCCAAAGCCACTAATAGCGGAGAACAAACGTAGAGATTATGGTAGGGTACGAAACCTCCTCAAAGCTATTCTTTCGGATCAATCTATAAAAGAGTTCGTACTAGAATAACACCTTAAGACACAAATCAACCAAAACCCTAATGTCACCTACATACTCCATTGTCACCTCAAGTATCCATGGGCATGATTATACGATATGCATCACACAATCTCAGATTCATCCAACCAACATAAAAGTACTTCAAAGAGTGCCCCAAAGTTTCTATCGGAGAGTCAAGAAAACGTGTGCCCACCCCTATGCATAGGTTCATGGGCGGAACCCGCAAGTTGGTCACCAAAACATACATCAAGTGGCACGTGATATCCCATTGTCACCACAGATAAACACGGCAAGACATACGTCAGGTGTTCTCATAAAAGACTCAATCCGATAAGATAACTTCAAAGGGGAAACTCAATTCATCACAAGAGAGTAGAGGGGGATAAACATCATAAGATCCAACTACAATAGCAAAGCTCGGGATACATCAAGATCGTGCCATAGAGGGAACACGAGAGAGAGAGAGAGAGAGAGAGAGAGAGAGAGATCAAACACATAGCTACTGGTACATACCCTCAGCCCCGAGGGTGAACTACTCCCTCCTCGTCATGGATAGCGCCGGGATGATGAAGATGGCCACAGGTGAGTGTTCCCCCCTCCGGTAGAGTGTCGGAACAGGGCCCCGATTGGTTTTTGGTGGCTAGAGAGGCTTGCGGCGGCGGAACTCCCGATCTAATCTCTGTTCTGGAAGTTTTAGGGTACGTAGGTATACATGGGTGAAAGGAGTACGTCGGTGGACCGAAGGGGGGGGGGCACGAGGCAGGGGGCGCCCCCACCCTCGTGAGCACCTCCCTTCTTTCCTGATGTGCACTTCAAGTCCATCGGGTGGCTTTCCTTCCAAAAATAACTTCTCCAGTTGATTTCGTTCTGTTTTGACTCCGTCTGATATTCCTTTTCCTCGAAACACTGAAATAGGCATAAAAACAGCAAATCTGGGCTGGGCCTCCGGTTAATAGGTTAGTCCCAAAAGTAATATAAAAGTGGAAAATAAAGCCCAATATTGCCTAAAATAGTAGATAATATAGCATGGATCAATCAAAAATTATAGATACGTTGGAGACGTATCAAGCATCCCCAAGCTTAATTCCTGCTCTTCCTCGAGTAGGTAAATGATAAAAAAATAATTTTTGATGCGGAGTGCTACTTGGCATAATTTCAATGTAAATCTTCTTACTTGTGATATGAATATTCAGATCCGAAAGATTCAAGACAAAAGTTCATATTGACATAAAAATAATAATACTTCAAGCATAGTAACAAAGCAATTATGTCTTCTCAAAATAACATGGCAAAAGAAAGTTCATCCCTACAAAATCATATAGTTAAGCTATGTTTCATTTTTGTCACACAAAGATGTTCCCAACTTCTATACCCCTGATGACAAGCCAAGCAATTGTTTCATACTTGAATAATCTCAAACTTTTTCAACCTTCACGCAATACATGAGCGTGAGCCATGGATATAGCACTATGGGTGGAATAGAATATGATGATGGGGATTGTGTAGAGAAGGCAAAAAAGGAGAAAGTTTCACATCAACGAGGCTAATCAATGAGCTATGGAGATGCCCATCGATTGATGTTAATGCAAGGAGTAGGGATTGCCATGCAACGGATGCACTAGAGCTATGAATGCTCAACAAAAGAAAACTAGTGGGTGTGCATCCAACTTGCTTGCTCATGAAGACCTAGGGCATTTGAGGAAGCCCACCGTAGGAATATGCAAGCCAAGTTCTATAATGAAAGATTCCCACTAGTATATGAAAGTGACAACATATGGAACTCTCTATATGAAAAACATGATGCTGCTTTGAAGTACAATATATGAGACTCACTACATGAAGAACAAGGTGCTACTTTGAAGCACAATATATGAGACTCACTACATGAAGAACAAGGTGCTACTTTGAAGCACAAGTGTGGAAAAAGAGGATAGTAACATTGCCCTTTTTATTTGTTTTTTTTTATTATTTTTTATTTTTTTATTTTTTTGGGCCTTTTTTTTTCTTTTTGGCCTTTTTTTTGGGCAATGCTCTAATAATGATGATCATCACACTTCTATTGATTACAACATAAGGATTACAACTCGAAACCAGAACAAGATATGACTCTATATGAATGCCTCCGGCGGTGTACCGGGATGGTGCAATGAATCAAGAGTGACATGTATGAAAAATAATGCATGGTGGCTTTGACACAAATACGATGTCAACTACATGATCATGCAATGGCAATATGACAAAAGTAAAGTATGTCATGATGATGATGAACGGAACGGTGGAAAGTTGCATGGCAATTATCTCGGAATGGCTATGGAAATGCCATAATAGGTAGGTATGGCGGCTGTTTTGAGGAAGATATAGGGAGGTTCATATGTGATAGAGCGTATCATATCACGGGGTTTGGATGCACCGGCGAAGTTTGCACCAATTCTCAAGGTGAGAAAGGGCAATGCACGGTACCGAAGAGGCTAGCAATGGCGGAAAGGTAAAAGTGCGTATAATCCATGGACTCGACATTAGTCAAAAGAACTCATACACTTATTGTAAAAATTTAGAAGTCATCAAAAATCAAGTACTACGCGCATGCTCCTAGGGGGGTAGATTGGTAGGAAAAGACCATCGCTCGTCCCCGACCGCCACTCATAAGGATGCACAAGCCAGGTACACTTTATGTTTCAAATTTGTTACACAACTTTAACCATACGTGCATACTACGGGACTTGCTAACTTCAACACAAGCATTCTTTAAATTCATAATCACCCAACTAGCATGACTTTAATATCACTACCTCCATATCTCAAAACAATTATCAAGTATCAAAGTTTTCTTAGTATTCAACACATTCATAAGAATTCTTACAAATCTTGTATGCTTAGCATATTAGGATTTTAAGCAAATTACCATGCTAATATAAGTGAAGCATGAGAGTTCATTAATTTCTTAAAAATAAAACTATCACCGTGCTCTAAAAGATATAAGTGAAGTACTAGAGCAAATGAGAAACTACTGCGAAAGATATAAGTGAAGATCAATGAGTAGTCGAATAATTATACAACTATGTGAAGACTCTCCCATTTAATAATTTCAGATCTTAGTATTTTATTCAAACAGCAAGTAAAGCTAACGAAATGACATGACGCTTCAAGCAAAACACATATCATATGGTGAATAAAAATATAGCTCCAAGTAAAGTTACTGATGAACGAAGACGAAAGAGCGGAAGGCATCCCCAAGCTTAGGACTATAGCGAGTAGCAGAGGAGACAGCTAGCAGGCGGGCACACCAAAGGCAGATGGTGAGGTTGGCATCCATCGAGCAAGTGCCATGGCAGCACAAACCACCCGGTGGAGTGCAGCATGCCGGGAGGAGGGCGAGGGTGGCCCGGTTTTGCGAGCAGTAAGAGGCAGGCCACGGGAAGCGCGTTGTTCACGGAGTGGAATGTCATGGCTTGGTGCGTGTCATTGGCATTGGGGAATTGTAGTGTGCACACAGAAGCATTTGCCACTCCGCTGAAAAGTAGATACAAGGCATGTTAGGTTGCTAGTACTCCTAGCTGGCAGCAGAAAGATTCAATTTATTGTGAGTCCACAGCAGGATTATGTGAAAACAGGTACTACGTACTAGCATCGATCAACGAGTCCTGGACGAAGAATATGATGCCACCAATCTAAGCTTAGAAGCACATGTTTAGATAGCTATTCCCCCTTATGAACTGCAGAAAACAAGGAAGTGAATTTTAAAGGCAATAGAGATTTCATAGGGGGTAAAGAAAATAGTACACCATAGCAGTAAAGAACTTTATTTTGCTTCATGACGCACGTGTTGCATGAATAAGATTAGGCTACCTTCGGGTTTGATAATGATAATGATAACACCTTGAATCATGCTTTCTTCGGGTTTGGCTTTGCCAATTAATAGGGAGCACAGGTAGCGGAAAACCTGGACGGTTACACCAAGTTGACCAGTCAATGTGATGCAAACCCCAAAACCCAGCATATGGAACATGGGATTGCCACTTTTGATTAACAGAACGGCCAACTAACCTTTCTGGAGTTGCTGCTTCGGAAAATCTTCCTTTGCTGTTATTATTTGGATGGGAGAGCTGTCCTGAATGCAGATTTGCCAACTGACAGAGGCCTTGCAATTGTTCTGCAGAATCTGAATAATCGCACTTCATGAGTTAACTGCAGAATTAAATGATTGAAATCTATCATAAGCCATCAAAGCATATGAAATAAATATGTCAAAACAGATATGCACCGGCAATCGTCCCCGAGTCATGAACACTGAATACTGAATAGGATACCATGTCTTAAGCTTGAGAGATCAGAATACATGTTTTGATACTTGTTCCGAATAATGAGTGCAGAAATGAATTGGCAAATGGCCCATAGAAGTCAAGTACAGAACCTGCAGTGTTCCATAATGTGGAAGTTAGAATCACATTTCAAACCTTAATAAAACATTACAATCGCCTTGATATTACAAATGAAGGACTGATGAAGAACAAACATACCACCTCTTTTAATTGATATTACAAACGAAGAACTGATGAAGAACAAACGCCGCATAGTATGTGTCATGAACATACCTACATTCAGGATGTTCCTGAGAGAAGAAAGATCATAAGCAGAACATTATTTTATAGAAATAAAGCTCGCATCATTGGAATGCTCTGTACGAAGATAGTCTCTTACCTCCATTTTTGTTTGGTAGTGCTGCAACATTCAAATTGTCAGAAAGCTACCATCAGAAGTGTTGTTTCCCTCAAGATGTAGCACAGTTTTCAGAATGAAATCATGCTACCAACAAAACAATTTAACCTGCTGTCACATGCTCCATTATTCAGGTCTTCATATAGTTCTGAAAAAAGAAAGATTGCAGTGTGTATTGCCTTAATTTCCCAGCTAGCAGATTCCTACTTGATGTCATTGCAGAAATAAGTGCGCTGTAGCAAGAGAGGGAAGAAAAGTAGCAAAACTGTATATGAAAACAATAGTCTAGCTTGCAAAAAAGAAGCTGTGTTCCTATGAGTCACAATGTGTAAACACAGAAGCGTGCGAATGGGCTACAGATTCCATTTGTAAATTAATGGCTGCATGCGGTGTTTATTGATAAATGAACGAAGGAGCAGAAGTTGATTTTTGGTACTTACCGGCAGATTGACTTGAATGTGTGATCCTAATGTACCTAGCTCCACAACACTGAGAGGATACATCAACATCACTGCAACTGAAACAAGTAGCCCGTCAGGTCTCTGAAGCTACGCAAATGGGGGCGCATCACCTCAAATTAAGACTGGGGACAGGTTACGTACATGTTTCTTTTAAGAAGTCTATCCAGATGTGTGAAGAAAGTTAACAATGCATTAATGCACGACAGAGCAAGGGATTCCTACAGAAACAAGTTGAGCTTTGGTAAAAGAGTACCCGACCAATTGGAAAGAATATAAAAAGGAACATAGTTCCAATAAACTGAATTTGGAGACCATATTCTTCTCAGATCTGAGTTTTGCTCAATTCTCGAATGGATAGAAGTATTTGCCTGAATGACAATTGATTACCTGTTGCCCACTTGTCAGCCAAGCAACATAATAATTGGGTTCATGGCGAGAGGATGAACACAACAAAATGCCTTCTCATTGACCCTGCAGCTGCCGCTCCGGGCCTTTGCCATTCCATTGCTTATTATAATTGAATCCAGTGTCTAGGTCATCAACGTCTTCTTCCTGCTATCTCCCTGAACATCTTCTTCCTGCCATCTCCCTGAACTCGGTGACTACCTGAATTATACATCAATTCATTATCATCATTTATAAACAAGACCAAAGAATATGAGGAGGATGGGTTTAATTTTATAACAAGCAACAAGCATCGACCCACCAGTATTCTACAACTTTGGCTCATATAATGGATTATTATACACGCATCACATAACAAATTGACATGTATGTTGTATCGTACAGAAACAAACCTTTCAGCCTGGCAACAGAACTGGTTCCCTTACTTGCATTCCTTAGCAAGGGCAGCTGACTGGGTAGAGACGCCACTGTTGGCTCAAATGCCTACAGTGTCGTCACGTATTTGGCAGACCTGCTGCCCGCTCACTCCTTTTGTCTGCTGCTTACTCTGCACCGCATCAGTGAGATAAAAACAACGTCAACACTCAACACACACCTATGCATACTAGCAAAATTACATTCGAGAGGGAGGGGAAGGGAAACCCCGAGAATCGAGAGGGAGCGGCGAAGGTTCCCACCATTCCCCCCGCATGTGTGCGAGCATTTTCTCTCTCTGTCTTATCTCTTCCTGCTCCTCCCTTTCAGTAGAAGGCACTGCAATTGAAACATGTTAACCTGTTAGGTCTCAGAAGATAGGCATATGAGAACGCATCATGTCAAATTAAGACTAGGGGTGGGTTATGTACCTGATATTTTAACCTTGAACCACGGGTCTGTTCCTTTCAATTTCTTGGCTTGCTCAGTTAACTTCGTACTGCAATACTCTACATGAAGTGTTTCCAGTGAAGTTGGGAGGCCCTCCTTGGGCGGCATGCATTGGATTTCATGACACCCAAAGATCTCTAGTATCTTGAGAGAAGAAAGGCGATGTAACCCTTGAGGGAGGGACTGCAGATTCATGCAATGTTGAAATTGTAGACGTTGGAGAGAGGTGAGGAGCATAAGTGCTTTCTCTTGCTCTTCTGTGAAGGATTTCACCGACTGATCAAATAAGAATCGTAATATGTGGAGGGTAGTGGCAAGATGGGTGCAAATGGGAGCAGTAAGCACTGCCGAGACGCTATCCACCAAAAATTCTTCCAACTGGAATGACCCTGCATGCATTAATTTGCTCTCTGCAATCTCTGTGAGCATATCCCCTGCTATAGAGATTCTCCCTTGTTCCCTATCCATACCATATACAGTCAACTTTTTTAAGTTGACTGTGATGAGAGGATTGAACCCATCCATTGTTAACTCTTCACAATCTGTCAGCCTTAGGTTGGTGAGAGACGTGAGATTTGAGAGCAGTCCCATTGACTTCATGCTTGACTCTGAAGAAATAGCAAGTCCCCTGAGGGAAGAAGGGAAAGGCTTGATGGCATGAGCTCCTCCAGATACTTCTTCCATGGGCCACCGAGAGAACATCTTCCCACAATCGGACCCTATAAATGATTCGAGCATCTTGAGGGCTGAGAGTCCCCCCACTACTGGAAGTTCAAGGCTCTTACACTGGATGACAGTAAGCTGGGAAAGAGCTGGGAAACACTTCAAAACCTTTGAAAATGTTTCTCCAGTAATACTTAATCCTTCTAGGCGAAGATTCTGAACTGAATGGAGGACAACACTGCCAGCCAATTCAACAGAAAGCTCTAGGCATCTCAGGGAGTTTTGCATCTGAAGGTTTGACAACAAAGTTTGTGAAAAATCTGTAATTACTATGACCTCTACATTATGCATATTGTGGAAGATCAAAGCACTGTTATATCCATGAATATGCAAATACTTTTCCGTGTAGAACAGGTTTCGAGGTCCACGTTCTTGTACATGAATATATGATAGTGTGGAAGTTTGAGGCATGGCGGGAAACTGAGACAACTTAGGACAACCAATAATATCAAGTTCACATAAGTTGGTAAAACAGCCAGAGCACTCCAAGAAGGGAAATGAGTAGAGAAGGGGACAACCTTCAAGCTTAATTCTTTCAAGCCTTGAAAACAGATTGCTTTTAGGTTCCCCGACCCACTCCTCAAGTTCTGGCATATCTTTAAACACAATTGTCTTCAAGTTCATGAAACTTCTTTCTGTAACACCACTAAAGCCGGGCCCAAACATACGCATTCTTGCAATATTCCTCAATGTGAGACTGGTGAGGTGTGGTAGCTGCTCCAAAGCTGGAAGAGTACACCAAGACAGACCCTCTAGATAGAGAGTCTCCAACCTTTTGGTGCAAATGTCACCACACAACCATCTAGGACAAGGGGCAACACCAGCATTTATAATGTAAAGCTCTCTAAGATTAGGGTGTGGTTGAAGACCATCCAGAACATCATCATCTATAGTCTGGTGCTCAGTACTCCAAACTAATCTCAACTCTTTCAGATTCTTTTTGTTCTTCAATTTGGCAACACTAGCTTCTCTTTTGGACACCACAGTTTCAAGATTACTTATACAGAGTTTTCCTCCAAGTTTTTCCAATTCCCCCAACTCTCTCAATTCGAATCCAATACTCTCTTTCTTAACACAGAATTCTTCTAGCTCTTGCAAACACTTCATCTTTCCAACCTCAGGAATATTGGAATGGAGTCCATAGGAAGAATGGAAATGGCATAAATTCACAAGGCGGCAAATGTCATTAGGCAACTTTGGACTACCATACCATTCTTTCAGGTCCAGGAATTTCAAGTGGTAAAATCTAGACAATGTGCTAGGTAAAGTCAACTCTTCTAAGCTATTGAGTGACCTAATTTTAAGGTATTGCAGGTGGATAAGTTTTGGAAAGCTCTTGGGCAGAGATTCTGGATTGTTCATTGCTATATATAAGACTCGAAGACCCCTTAATTCTTCAAATGTGTCTCTACAAACGTTAGCTATTCTTTCTTCGTATAATCCAAAAATCATTAATGTCCGCAAATTTCCAATATCTATTATGCCCTTCATTCTTTCCATTTCTTCCTCAAAA
The DNA here is from genome assembly GCF_002162155.2 of Triticum dicoccoides. Lineage (NCBI taxonomy): Eukaryota > Viridiplantae > Streptophyta > Magnoliopsida > Poales > Poaceae > Triticum > Triticum dicoccoides. The sequence goes on along the minus strand of NC_041391.1, from coordinate 715,846,102 downwards.
TTATCATCATATATATTCTCTATGGTGATCGATAAGTGTTGGACAGATTGTGGGACATCATCAGCACTAAAACTTGAACTTTTTATATTGAAACATTCTTGTGCCGAAACATTTCGGGACAGTTCATGCATTAAATCATGCATCACATAATATTGACCATAATAACTCTCACTTCCCTTCATGAGAAAACCGTTGTCCACTAGTTCTTCTAAGTAATTCTTATCGTCTTGACAACTAGAGTCTAGGATACCTATCGCAGTCAAAAAGCTAGTAATTTCTAAATTATAAAACTTATAATCCTCCGGGAAGAGAGCACAATATGAAAAGCATTTTTTTAGAAGGAAAGGAAGGTAATCGTAGCTAATTTTCAGAGATGGCATAATATCATCATCATATTTTGTATTTTGCCACTCATTCTTTTCAAGAACTCCAAGCCAATATTCCAGAGAAAGGTTTTTCTTCAATAACCGACCAACTGTATTTGCTGCTAGTGGTGAACCCTTGAGTTTCTTTGCAATATCTCTCCCAACATCAATTAAGTCATTTTCATAATGACCAAGTTTGCTATGACCAAATATACATGCTTTAAAGAATTCGAAGATGTCATTAGGCTCCAAACCATGCAGTTCTATCGGATCAGTTGTTTTAACAAAATGTGCTATAGATGGAAACCGTGTTGTGACAAGAACCATGCTGCCCTTGGCATCCCCCTTTTTGAATGGAGCTAACAGGTTATTCCAATCACTTTCATTATTGCATTTCCAAATGTCGTCCAAGACAATTAAAAACCTTTTGGACTTCAGTCTCTCAGCAATTGATTTTTGAAGCTGGTCTAAATTGGCTGTCTCAATTGTACATTTGTGTTCTTGTTTTTCAATTGCAGGTATGCATCTAAGGATCTGCCGGTTGAGGTTAAGCACATCAAAATCAGTTGAGACACATATCCAGACCCTGACAGTGAAGTGTCCCACAATCCTTTCATCATTATACAAGTGTTGGGAGAAGGCTGTCTTTCCTATACCCCCAGGGCCAACAAGAGGCAGAACGGAGAGGGTTTCAGTGTGATACATGCCGCCAGTGAGTGCATTTACTGTTTGCTCAAAAATGGCACTCCGCCCAAACAATTTATCTTGTGTGGGTGTTGACCCCGTGGTTGGCCTTTTGAGGGTGATTGATGTGCTTGTTATGGTGCTACTATGGTTTGGAATCTTGAGCAAGTCAGAGACAAATTCACATATGGGGATCATTTCCTCTATTACTGACTTGATTTTGGTGGACATGGCTACTCTGCTAAATGGCAACTTATCAACAGGGCGACCATCATTACCACTACTGGACATGGCTGCATTGCGTGGGTTACTAGCGGCGGCAGAAGCAGAATCGTCATCTTGTGTAGGAGAACAATAACAACACAGAAGCCAGTTACCGATGATATGGCGAATAGCATGGCGACCGTCCCGAGCGTGGCCACGGAGGACATCCCCAATTTGTGGGCTGGGGTCGTCCTCGACAGTGGCCTCGCTGGTGCCGTCAAGCTTGTCCTGGATGATGAAGTAGTGGATCTCATCCAACAGGTCCTCAGCCTCATCCGCCTTCTTGCTTAGCTTGGCCAGCATGCCTTGCAGGCCAGGGTTAGGGCTCTTGGTCATGTCCCTGCCCTGGGCCGCATGGAGCAGCCCCAGCGTGTACTGCAGCCGGAGCTTGATGCTTTCGAAGTTGTGGCCGAGCTCGGAGCTGGCCACGAACTCGGCAACGAAGTCATCGGACAGCTTTATGAGCAGCTTGCCGAGAAGCCAGTTCGCGGCGCCAACCGCCGCCTCCATCTCCTCCTCCTCCTCCTCCTCCTCCTCCTCCTCCTCCTCCTCCGGCAACCAGGATTTTCCCGCTGGCTGGGGCAGAAATTATTGGTGTCTGTGTGACGGTGGGTGTACTGCAAAGGTCAGTATTGTAGGAATGGTGGGAATAGGGTAGCTATGTGCGCACAGTTTGTAAGAGGCCTTAACGGCTGGTCTTATAGCTAGCTAGTGTTATTCCTCGCGTGCTCATATCCATCACACTGGGGTACGTTGCATGTTGTAAGGAATAAAGGTTGTGTGGTTGCATTCAGTGCCAAGGCAAGGATCTCTGCTGTGCACTCAAAAGACTGATGCTTTGGTGACAGGGAAAGCACTTGGAGGATTCTTTGACAATTTGGTGACAAGGAAAGCAAGGATCCTTCGACGATCTGGTGACACCGAAAGGAATGTGATGATTGATTCTTTGCTGTGCACCTGAGGAGTAATCCAGGGTGCATTTGTCAAGGCAATGTCCGTCTGTTCCCCAAAAAAAAGTGAAACCTAGAAAATATTTTCTTGATGTCTATAAAGCAGGGAAATCATAACCCCATAGTTAGGCATTTTTCTTTTTCAGTATAGAAACTAGAAAAAAAAATACAGTGCCGCATCATCAGTTCACCATGACAGGTTTGAATTTTTGGTCGTCTTGGTCATTTCTGAACAGAAAAAAATACTTTCGCTCTCATCCTGCACTTTGCCGGCGAGCTGCCCCTCCTGGCCTCCATTCCCTCTCCGTCGCGGCGCAGAATCTGATGCGGTTCATCCCTCGCCCAGACAACACCCGCTACGGTTACCCCGCCGGTGACGCCCATGACGAGCTAGCCGTCACGCGGATGTGTAGCTATAATTGAGGAATCATCGAGTCTTTCGGTTTTCCCCTCTGCGGCCGCACCATCTATATCTCGCATTAAGCGAGACAAGAGGGCACTCTAGCTAAAGGTTTTCCCTCCTCCTTCGTCGTATTGGGCCCCGTCGTATTGATTAACATTTTTCAAATACTTGTTGAAAAAAAAATTCAAAATTTTGATTAACATTTTTATATACATGGCCAAAAAATTTCATCATTTTTTAATACGTGGTCAACATTTTTTCTATAGACATTTAACATTTTCCAAAATCTTGATTAAAATTTTGCATACTTGGTTCAACATTTATAAAACATGCTTGATGAACATTTTTATATACACGATCAAAAAAATTCATCCGTTTTTTAATACAGGATCAACAATTTTTTATACACATTAAACATTTTTTGATTGTTTGTTCATAGTTTTCAAATACTTGTTCAAAAAAATTACAGTGCTTTTTATAGAATATTTTAAAGTATAAAGAAAAGTATAAACACAAAGCAAAAAAAAACGAGAACAGAAAACCGAAAAAAAGAAAGGTGGCATGGCCTGCCGTGCATGTGGGTCGCCCATCTCGCTCCCCTTCGGTGAGTCGGAAGTTAGACTCGCTGAAGGCGAGATAGGGGCGCCCCTATGTGGCTTTGTAGTCGTGATGGACCTATGGTTATTGGGCAATCTCATCATCAGTCAGGGTAGGAGGCTTAGACCGCTATTAGATGCTTTGAATCCCCTAAACAAAATTAGATGTATAGAGACCCAGTTTTGTGTTGCCTCAAAAGAAAAGAAAAACTTAGTTTTCATTTTCCCGTTCCTCACACCGTGGTTGTGCGTTGTGAGGTCGGCGGTTGGCGGTGACTCGGGACATGGATGTCCGGGTGGCGGCCCCGGATGGTGGGCTGCATGGTTGGCTCTCCGACGGGCACTATGGCGGAGGTGGTGGCTCTCCTCTTGGTCGTGTGGGCGACTAGGGGGTAGCGTCAGGTGGCCCGGGCCCGCACTCCTTCGCAGGGGCAACGCCCAGATCCAGATCTGGGTGTCTGGAATCATAGTGGTTGCCCTGGTGGCCTCGTGTGTCACGGGTGAGTTGCCGAGCGAAAGCTCCGCGCTTTTGCGCCCACGGCGACGGCGCTCATGGGAGTCGCTTTCTTCTTGAAGACGTCGTTGTGATCTTCTCTCCGTGCCAGGGTTCCGAGCGAAAGCTCATGTCCACTTTGGACTCGGCAACGGCGACGCTTCGCGCTGTCTTCCCTCCTGAGGGCGTTGTCGTGAAGCTTAGGTGTGCTAGGGCGTAGCGTGGCATTGTATCTAGACTTCCCTGTGTTATCCTTTGGTAGCGTAGTGTCCTGCGTGATTCCTGAAAAAAAAAGCGGGTCGAAAGCCTGTTTCGAGATTCTCTTAGTACTGTGATTCCTGAAAAAAATAAACAATCTCTACCGTTCGATTTCCATCTTCAGTTTTGCGATTACTCAAGTATACATATCTGTGTTCGTAACTTCATATGCTTCATCTTAGTTGTAAGATCTTGTAGTAACACATTGCTGTCAGCAGCCACCATCCAGTATGATGAGTTCAAGTCATTTATTCACGATTCAATCATTGAGTGTGTGCTGTGGTCTGGCCTTGTGTTCATCAAATTGAGGGCTGACTTAGGACTCCATCATCAACAACAGCTTTAAAAAAGCAGACCCGCTTGTACAAATTTCGACAAGTCGCCATAGACTGCCAGGAATTACAAGGTCCGATGAAATGACATATTTATATATTCATGGTCCGAGGGCTCAAAATGAGTGTCAGTACAAGACAGTTCCAAGTTAATTCATTGATGTTTGCATCCTTATCTTGTGGAGAGGCTGGCGGACAGTGCTTACACATCCAGATCAACCACCTTCTCTTGTGCCTCGTGTATGTGAGCACGTGTTGTACATGTATCAGGTTCATATCGTTGGTGTTGGAGCTAAAACCACTCTTGGATCTGCTGGCACAGCCCCCCCC
>NC_041391.1:715829391-715840963 GCF_002162155.2 Triticum dicoccoides | reverse complement strand
CTCCGGGGGGTGCATCTAGGCGACGGCGGTCTGGCGTGGCGGCGGGGATCCACGGCGCATGCAGGCGAGCAGCTGGGTGGCGGCGCCGCCGTTGGCGGCGGGGCGGCGCGGTGGCGGGATCTGGCGTCGTCCGCTCGGCCCAGATCTGGGCCCTTCGGGCCCCATCTGGGCCTGGGCGGGCCGGCAGCGAGGATGGCTCCGGCGTGGCTTCTGGGAGGCGGGGGAGATGCGACGAGTGGCTGGGCGCCGGCTTGCTGCATCGCGGCCGGCGGGGCTTAACGGGTCTGCTTTGGGCCTGGCTGGGCCGGGGCTGGCCCGGCATGCCCCGCTGTCGCGTCCGGACGGTTACCGCGACGGTGCCGGAGGCACGGGCCTCCCGCACGACGGCGGTGGAGGTGGTTCCCTCCCGCCCGGCGTCGGTGTTGCTGCTCCCGTCATGGTGAGCTTCTCTCCGGTCCTCTTGGCCTCGTGGTGGTGTTCGTAGTGAGGCGGCGTGGGTGGCGGCGCTACTGCGTTGGCGCATGGTGGTGGGCGACGGTTTGGCGGGTGGGTTCCGTCCGGTTGGGAGGTTTTGGGGTTGGTATGCGGGAGAAATCCCTGCCGGCTTCGGCCCCGACGCGGTGACACCTGCGGGTGCCACCATTCCTTCCTGGAGGGTGTAGGGAGTTTCCACCCCCACCTCCCTCCGCGTGCCCGGGGAAACCTGAGGACTCGTCCGGGCAGCAGCGTCGCCGGCGTCGCATCCCTTCTTGGAGGTGCTGCTTGGTACGCGGCGGATCGGAGCCTTGGTCTGTGGTGATTTATTTCCGGTGGGCGCCGTGGTGGCGGGTCGTCCGCGCTTTGCCAAGCTGCCGTGGTTGGCATTTGTTTCTTCTTCTTCTTTCTCCTGGTGTGTTGTGCTGCTCGCCACAGCGTTATCTGTACTCGGTGTTGGTGCTTTGGAATACAAAGCGGGGGGAAACCCTTTTTCGGTATCTGCTGGCACACAACGGCAGGTCTGCCATCGTGGATGGGCCAGGGGTCGAAGGTCGTGAGCAGCGTACATGGAGTGCTGGAGGGGCGTCAAGAATGCAGGCGACGAAGTTGCCGTGCAGCAGCAGCTGCCGCTCCACTCTGCAGTAGTGTGACAGGTCAGGCCGGAGCGGCGTCTAGGTGCTGCCTCGGAAATCAAGGCAGGAGTTGGCGTGGTCGACTAGGCGATCCTGCCAGTAGATGATGGCCTGATCACTTTAGTCTGCCAGTGTCATCTTAATGAAGTCATGGCGCTATTTGTGTAGACCAGTCCTGTAAAGGGTAGAAATTCAAATCAAAAGTCTCGTTCAGTCTAGATTCAGGCACAGACACTAGTTTTGCACAGGTTCCGATTACTTTTTTTTTTACTTTACTCAGTTGCATTCTAAGTTCAGAATAGATATCTTCACTGTGACTTGTCACGAGTCACGACTAGTAGCTAGAGAATCAACATTTTTCTGTGAACTGCGCGTATTTTGATATCACATGTTGCAACAGAAATAAACAAACTGAATAGGAAACATTTGTGCTTCCAAGTAAAGTAAGCATATCGTGGCATCTAAATTTCTGGGGCAAGATTGTAAACGCTCTAGCCAATTTTTTTGCTCGTTGAACTCTGCAAACATGACTTTTTTCGGATAAAAGAAGGGCTTCACACCCCTCCGATTTTCATTAACGAAAACCACAGCGTTCTCGGGCTACACGACACCACTAACACAGGACCAAAAGAAAAGATAGACTCTGCAAACATGACAGTAACACTAACACGACATCGCTTCATTAAGTCTTCGTTTTTTATGATTTAACTGCGATCAGTGAAACAAGTGCCTTCGCAATTGAGTACACACCTGATGTGCCTGATAGAGATGCCGGCGGCCTGGAGGAGGCGCTGGATCAAGCGACGCCAGGCTTCCATATCGTCGAACACTTCACAGTGCAAAGCCCTGGACAGATGCTTGGAGCAAGCCAGGACACTCCAGGTCCTTGGTCGGCGTACTGGAATAGCAGGTCGCCGTGGATGAGCTACTGACATAGGACAATGCACAAGCAGTGAATGAGCTAATGGCACGCTACGACACCGACACACAACGGCTGGATGAGCCGCTCGGCGCCAGCCAGACCATGCCGCTGATGTCAGGCTTTGATCGCCCACCTCAAATCAAAATAATCAAATAAACTAGAGAATATTTTTGCGATTCTGCAGTACATGCTTAGAACAAAACTGTAGCTACTAATTCCTTGTCTTGCGGTAGTTAGAGATTATTTTGAGGTGCAACAAGTAATACCCATTGATGTCTCAGAATATGCACACGCCAAAATGCTCGAGCTATGAAATATCATGTCGTCGTGGATGAGCTGCTGCCTGCTGGTGCGGGACACACGGAGGACGTCGGTGGAGGCTGCAGGCATGCACAAACACTCACCGGCACCGTGGTGCGTACCACACAAAGGTGGAGAGGGGCGGGAGAGGCAGCTCAGCCTCAAACTCCCTGGTGTACCGCATGAGGAGGGCCAGGGCAAGTGCGCTGTGGGATGGATCCGGAAGCGCAGGGTACCAGCATTCGCCGGCCAGTTGCCACTCTGCTCTGATGATGCATTGTGCAATGCTTGACAGAGGCGTTGGTGAAGTCTTCATTGGTCAGAAGGATCCTGCATGGTGATCTTTTTTAGAACGGAGACGCTAGGAGCGTCCGGCTTTAACTTAATAAAGCCCACAAACTTAGGCAGCGTTTACAGACGAGGACTAGGACAAACGTCACGAGCGCAGAGGCTCGGGTTCCGCTGGCACGAAGCACAGCAAGGTCACGAGCGCGGAGGCTCAGGTTACGCTGGCGCGAGAGCACAGCAAGGTCGCAGGCAGGCCAGAGGCCAAAAGTAAGCAAAGCGAGTCTATTACAGGCCAAAGGCCGAAGAGCATAGAGCACGCAGGCTCGCTCGCAAGGCAAAAGAAACCACTTCACGTCGTAGAAGCGGCTGGCGGCTCCCTGGCCAAAACGTAGACTTGGCGAAGACGATCTTGAGCTTGCTTCATCTTGTCAGCATCCTTGTGCTTCGCCAACGGACTCCACTGCTGCATAAGAATGTTGCATTTGTAAAGAATATTAGCAGGGTGTGATGGGAAGATTCCCTCGATGGCAATTTTGTTCCTTGTAAGCCACATTGCCCAGGCTAGGGCACCGAGGCAACTCCAAAGGACACGTTTACTGCCACCCATCGTCGACGCAACTATGGCCGCTAGGTCAGCGGCCGATCGCGGGTCCCAATTGGTATTGGTGGCAGCTCGGACTGCGCTCCAGGCAAAGCGCGCTAGGGGGCAGCGGAAAAACACATGGTTCGCATCTTCCATGGTATTACAAATGGCACATAAGCCGGAAGACGGGCCGTTGCGCTTTGCAACATTGGCCGAAGTGGGGAGTCTATTGCGGAAAAGTTGCCAGAAGAACACCTTGACTTTAAGCGGAATACGGGCGTTCCACAAACCGGTCGGCATTGGGAATGCCGGTCCCTGAACTTGGCATAGCCTGCGGTAGAGGGATTTGACCGTGAACTTTCCGGACGTGGTGAGAGCCCAAGTGACCGTGTCCGCGGAAGTGGACAGCGTCGCCGATTGAGTCAGGCCCAGCAGCTCCTCAAAGCGTGCTTGTTCAAGGCCCGTTAGCTCTCGACGAAAGTGGATCGCGGGTGGGTTCGAGGCTAGGGCCGTCGCTACCGTCATCTCCGGGTTGACCGCCAGGGCATACAAGTCCTGAAATTGGACCCAAAGGGGGTTCGCTCCCAGCCATAGGTCAAGCCAGAAGCGGGCCGAGCGCCCGTCCCCTACGACGAACTTGGCGCCAAGGGCGAAGGCCGGGCGCACCGCTTGGAGGTCGTTCCAGAAAGGAGAGCCCCGTGTCCTGCCTTCGAAAAAGTTCCCGTTGGGGAAATATTTATTGCGCAGCATGTCCACCCACAGACCGGTCGCCCCCTGCGACAGCTTCCAGATCCATTTGCACATGAGTGCAATGTTGAGGATCCGTGTGTTTGTGATCCCTAGCCCCCCTAGGTCCTTGGGTCTGCACACCAAGTCCCATCTGACCATATGGTACTTGCGTTTGGGTCCCGCACCTTCCCAAAAGAAACGGGACCTTGGAGTGTCCATCTTGGCGTGTACCCCTTCAGCCAAGAGGAACAGCCCCATTGCGAACTGCGGCAGCGAGGACAGGCTCGCGTTTGTGAGCACTAGCCGGGCTGCAGAAGAGAGGAACTTCCCCCTCCACGGACAAACCCGCCCACCCACCTTGGTCCAGAGTGGCGCCCAGCCGTCTATCGTGATGCGTTTGGCATCCAACGGGAGCCCAAGGTAAGTAAACGGGAGTTTGCCGAGTTTGCAATTGAGCTGGTCTACGATACGCCTACTGTCGGACGGCTCGAGTCCCATGGGCATCACTTCGCATTTGTGGAAGTTGATCTTGAGCCCCGACATAAGCTCAAAGCTAATCAACAGGGCTTTGATCGTGGCCACGCTGTGCAGGTCCGGTTGGAACAGCAGTAGCGTGTCGTCAGCGTATTGCAGGTGCGATATCCCCCCTGGGATGAGGTGCCCCAACACCCCTTTGATGTGGCCTGCTTCCGTTGCTTTCCGGAGCAAGGTCGCCAGTGCATCTGTCACGAAGTTGAACAAGAGCGGTGAAATGGGATCACCCTGGCGAAGGCCGCGCTTGTTCCGGAAGAAGTGCCCTACCTCTCCGTTCACCGAGACCGCAGTTTGGCCCCCCGAGACCAACTGCATGATTCTGTGCACCCACACCGGCGAGAAGCCTCGGCTCAATAGGATTTGTCTGAGGAAATCCCAGTTGACGCGGTCGTAAGCTTTTTCGAAGTCTAATTTAAGTAAAATCGCCGGTTCGCGCGTGCGCCTAAGTTCGTGGAGGGTCTCTTGCAACGCTAATGGTCCCTCCAAAATGTTCCTACCGCGGATAAAGGCAGATTGGGAACGGCTGATTGTGCGGTGTGCGATCGGAGTAAGCCGCGTGGCACAACCCTTGGCGCAAATTTTGAAGGGCACATTAATGAGCTCTATTGGTCTGTACTGGCGGATATTATCCGCACCCGGTACTTTCGGAATTAGGGAGAGCACTCCGAAGTTTAACCTAGCAATGTCCACAAAACCGCGCATGAAGCCATTGCACAACGCGAAGATGGGTTCGCGCAACAGTGGCCAAAAGTGTTTAAACATGGCCACCGGCCACCCATCAGGCCCCGGTGCCGTGTCAGTTTTCATGCTTTGGAGAGCCTCGTCAATCTCCTTGGGGAGAAACGCGAGCCCCAGCTCTTCGTTCTCCGACTCCAAGACCTTTTGAGCTGGCAGCCAGGCGTCCTCTCTCAGCCTGGCGCGCTGAGGCTCGTCGGTCCCCATCAGGCTTATGTAAAAGTCATAGATGTGTTTGCTAATCGCTGGTTGCTGGAGAAGGAGCCCCTGCTCCGTCTGCAGCCTCAGGATTAGGCATTTCCTGCGGCGTCCATTCGCGTACGCGTGGAAGTAGCCAGTGTTCGCATCTCCCTTGAGCATCCACTTAAGTCCTCCTCGGCGCCTCCAGTATTCCTCCTCGGATCGGAGCAACTCCTCGACTTGCCCTTCCAATGCATGGTGATCTTCAATGGCATCCTGGCCTGGCTAGGTTATCGATAAAGCGGCAAATGGCCCTGGACGGTGGCGAGCTCAACATCATACTCCGACCTATCATGCAGCGACATGGGTGGTTTTTTTCCAGGTTTTCTTTAGTGAGTCTTCGTGTTTGTTTTGGGACGGCGAAGCCGCGACAGTGTCCCAATGGATGAATAATCTTCTCCCCTCCCCTCCCCCATTCCATTGAATCACTGATGTGCTTATCACTGATGGAGGGCGTGGGCAGCCATGTCTCCGACGAGTATTCTGTGATCCGGCCGGCTTAAGTTTCCAGTTGACCCATCTGGATTTAGATGACTTTCATGGCCTTCGATGTTTCTTTCTACATGCCCTTATCGGTGTTTTCTTCTCCGTGGTGTTTGCCTCACAGATCGCGACCACCTGAATCTCCTAGTCAACAATGACGACTCTCGTCTGGTGCTCCTAAAATATCTTGGCTTTATAAAAGTTTGCTCTGGCGAGGCGGAGGTCTAGGGGTGGCATCGAGCTATGCCCACGACGTGCCGCCGGTGGATGCAGTTGGAGGAAGACTTCCGCACTCCCAAGTATTTGACTTTAATTTTATATTCCTATGTGGGTATATTTATAAGAACCAATGATACTTAATATATGGCCATGAGCCTTTCTGAAGAAAATAAAAGGTTAATAGGACCACTCCATTTGAGTCCAGCCATGATACAAGCAAAAAATACAAAACATATTTGTACAAAATATATTTCATACAAAATATTTTGAAAAGATTTTAAAATGGGCCACAATCCAAAAACGACATGAAAAACTATTCCAGTAAAAAATATATTCTGAAAATATATTCACAAAATATTATAAAAAAACATACAATACAAACATGCTCCTAAAAAACATAGAATACAAACGATGCAAACACTTTTGGTCAGTTTATTAGTTCAACCTTTTCAAAGAAAAATACATCTTATACCAAAATATTCTGAAAACAGTTTTAAAAAGTATTATGAAATAAAACTGGTATATTAAAAAAATCTCCATAAATTAGTAAAGTGATCATGAATATAGAAATTCTGATGTATTTAAAAATATTCAGAGTTTAAATATATTTTTCAAAAATTGAAATACATTTATGGATTTTGAAAGATATCCAAAAATTTGAAATAGTTTGGGGGTTTTAAGGAGGTTCACGAATCGAAATTGTAATTTAAAAATTTGGTCTCGATTTAAAAAATATTAGTGAATTAAATAAATGTTCATGATTTTTTTAAGTATTCAATGATTTAGAATTTTAATGAATTCAAGAAATATTCATGAATTTAACAAAATTTTACCGAATTAAAAAAACATTAATTCAAACAAAATGTTGAAGATTTTAAAAATTGTTCATAAATTTACCAAATGGTCATTATTGTTGAAGATGTTCACGAATTAAAAAATATTCATGGATTATTAATTTATTTTTCCATGAATTTTGAAAATATTATTAAATTCTAAAACTAGTTAGAGAAAGTTTTATCGAGACATATTGGCTTGTAACATGGCGACAATCGAGATAGGAATGATCACATGTGATCTACATGAGGGTGAAGGGACGGTCATCTACTCATACCTTGGCGTCCTCCCAATGAACATGATCTTGAAGGAGCATTAGCTATGAATGAAGCCGACATAGGCCTCAGTGAGAAGTGCGAGATCCTAGAGGCCATCTCAAATAATGGCTTTGTGGAACATAACACTAACAATAATAAAAAAATTGACAAATAATACATAACTTTAAGTACTAGTTAAACTAGGATTAGGGGGCTAGCGCCCCCCTCCCCCCCCCCCCCACACACACACCCCTCGCGAACTGTATTTTTTAATAAGTATTGGAAAATTGTACCTTATAATAATGATTTGTATCTATAATCACACACATATATTACAACAATCCTATGTACTAATGAAAACTAATATCCACCGAAATGGATTAACATGTGTTTTGTGATGTCCGAAAATACAAAATAAAGGATGGAACCTTTCCAAAAGTACACCTGGACGGAACATATTTTAAAATAGATATGACATTATTGATTTCATGCTGGTCAAACCTAAAAAAATTAGGGGAATCAATAATTATTTATTTTCGAAGAAAGTAATAAATAACTCTTTTATATGGATAATAAATATCTAAACATTCCTTGCCACGTCTGACTTTTGAAGAAACAAATACACCTTATATAAACAAATGGAGGGAAGTATCTCCTGCCTCTTAAATGCAATCTAAGCGTTCTACCATTTGTGCTACATCCCCACTAATATTTATTGCATTAATTCAGGCCATAAATAGTAATTAATCGTGTTTAAGGATCAATCAGCCGCCAGTGATGTCCTATCATTGTACCGTGAAAGCGTAAGGCTTAGTAGTAGTTGAATTGCCATAGTTGATCGATTATCAATTAACTATTTTCACCTATCTGTATTCGTAAAAAGATCATGAGTTTGTACTAGTACAGAGAATGAGTTGTGCTAGCTAGAATATGATTAAATATGTAAACAGAGAAGAATTCACCTGTTTTTCTAAATTCAGTTGCTTGAATCTGCCTAAATATGTAAACAGAGAAGTATACGTAGTTCAATAACAATTACCTTAATCTGCCAAAATATGTAAACGGAGAAGGATATATATTATTCGCAGCAGCTGGGTGTTGACCTCAGATTACTCTGATGACATGGGCACATGGTGTGCCAGAGTCGAAGATGGCGAGGTCGACGTACGAGTTGTGACAACAGGAGAGTACCATAATACACAGCTGGTGTGCGGGCACACCAACCAAAGGCACACGATAGGGTTGGCGTCGATCGAGCAAGTGCCACCACAAGCCACCACGTGGAGCACATCATTCATGTGAGGAACGGGAGGGTGACCTGGCTCAGCGTGCAGGAAGAGGCAGGCCACGGTGAGCGCGTCGTGGACAGAGTGGGACATCCTGGCAACCTGGCGTGCATCGCTCAGGAATATGTTCTGTGCACATACAATTTTTACCGCTCCACTGAAAAATAGATGCAAGAAAAGTTAGGTTGTTAGTACCTAGCATTAGAGAAAATTCAATTTATTCACCTGTTAATGGCAGGATTTGGCATATTGGACCGATATCAATGCATTTTCTAGGAAAACAAAATTAAAGCATAGGAAATTCATTTTGTGAAAACATGAACTACATACCAGCACCGATCCCAGAGTCCTAGACACAGAATACCAGGCCATCATCCTGCTGCGGGACACACAAAAGACATGCATGGATGATCCGATCGGTGTATGCGGTCGAAGATGACAAGGTTAGCGCGAGTCGTAGTGGATGATCCGATCGGTGTATGCGGTCGAAGATGATCGCGAGTAAGTGGAATGGAACGACATGGTGCACAGTGTGGTAGGCGGTGCACGTCGAGGATGAAGGTGCCTTGCAGGTGTACACCAACAATCTCCGCCCTCAGCATTGCGCAGCAAGATCTTTAGGGATGGGAGAGCGGGCTCAGCCTCAGACTCCTCGAAGCATGGCCGGAGAATTAGTGAGTGGGCGTCCCGAGTGTCAGAGGTGTTGGGTACCAGCAATTTGCCACCTCACTCTAAAGTAGACCGAGAGGTCAACTGATTAGCTAGCAATAAAAGGCCTTTAGCTGCAGAATTTTGTATACTGAATCTTTTTGATGCAATAAAAAAAAAGACATTTTACAGTACATCAACTCAATTTCGACCGTTTATTTCTGGGATTGAACGGTCCAGATGAGCCTATACTACTACTGATTTCCGGTAGTATATTTAGTAATCAGGGGCGTTTTGGGTAGTTCATGATTATTCATCACGCAGACGACAGACTCCCCTGAAGAACAAATCGATGATAGAGCTGAAATTTCACGTAGTAATTTCCCGTGGTCTCACATCCAGCCCGCCCTGCGCAGGAGCCCCCGTCCTGGCCCGGGCCTAGCCGGCCGTCGCCGGCGCCGAGATGCCCCGCATTTCTTGTTCCCCTCTAGTTTGCGCGATCTGGAGCTGGTAACCAACGGAGACGACGAAGGCGAGTTGTCGCTCTGGCCGCATACCATCGCCGTCGACCTGACGAGTTCGTCAAAGATACGTGCCCACTCCACCCTAGTGAAAAAGCTTTACTAGCACTGCAGAAAGAGCGACGAGATTATGACATCAGTTGAAAACTGAGCTGGCCATGCCCATCAGCCCATGTCGCCGACCTTGTTCAGCCCGTCCGCATGACTCGTAGACACTCGAATGGGACGCCATATCATGGCAAGCACTCCATTGAACTCTCGTCTTACATTCTGCCATGTGAATTCTTTTCCCAAGCTATCCGATTAAGTTGCTACATGCTACAGTGCCAGTTCCTGCCGCTACCGCCGGCGAGGCGGCGGCAGCTGCGATTTTTGGCAGCATCGAGATGGCGGTCCGCCGGGAGGAGTGCAAGCAGCGTCGGGGTAGTGGACCTCCTGAGGGCAGCGGCCTGCAGGCAACGTCGGGACAGCCGAGATCCTGGGCCGGCGACGTGCAGCGTCTGCTAGTTTGCTATCGTCGGGATGGCGGAGATTGGGGACGGTGGCATGCAGGTGCATCGGCTGTTATTAATTAGCGGAAACATAAAATTACTAACATGTCCTTGAGCCAAAATCTGATTGAATCATGTTGACCGTTGGATTAACTTAATTCTACACGCTACATTGAGTAGTATGATGTACCGTAAAATATCTCAAAAAAATAACACGAAGCCAAAACTGATACATACAGTAGTCGATCCTGGAGTCCTTGGCACAGAATACCACAACAATGTAAGCTTCAAACTGTATGTTTGGATAATTCTTTTGTAGGCACCAGACACTGAAGATAAATAGTAACCGAGTCAAGACAATGTTGATTCTATGGGAATAACAGGAAAATAATGCTGAGCCTCTGTAAAGCACCTAATTTGCTTCATGGTGGTGAAATAGCCGAATTCAGAGTGTAGTTGATCCATCAGTGTGCTTGGCAAATGGCAAGACCAAATTCTCCGAAGAATCCCGATGAGGGGATGAACCCCCCACGGAAATGAAGACTTCAACGAAGATCGTGCTGCCTATCATTGCGAGTAGTCATGCTACACCTTGTATCATGAATTCTTCCAGGTTTAGGTCCACATATTGAGAGAAAAACCTGAATGATTAAACCGAGTTCACAAGTCAGTGTGATGGAAGTCCCAAGACCCAGCAAATGGCAAACAGGTGTTGCATGTTTAGACGGAAAGAATGACCAACAAACCAACCATTGGAATCTAAGGTCAATGCAGGAGGCTTCCATTGATGTTATTATCTGAATGGAGGAGTTCCGTCCTGAATGCAAAGCCACCAACTGCCGCAATTCACTATTAGATACATAAACATAATGGATGATGAGATGATTCATTACAGGTATTTACCATTTAGGCGATGATGCTCCACCAAAATTGTTCATCTCATGAAACACAAGCTAACTATTCAATCACTAGGTAGCTGACAATGTTGGAGTAATCCAAACACGTTACTATATGTTTTAGCCTAGGTATGTCAAATTACGTGATGTTTCGCTTGCATGCCATCTTGCAGCACGTGCTAGCTGAGTCCGGTTAGGTTTAGTAAGGTGATCAGCGTTGCCGGTGATTAGATTAAGGAAAACAAAGCTATGCAAGAGTACTACTATTTGGAGAGTATGGGAGTCCGGCTAGGATTGTGTTGCCGGGCAGTGCTAGTTGGAGTCTAGGTCGGTTTAGGCGTCCAGAGTCGGCACGAGTAGGATTAACCTTTTGTGCTGGTGAGCTAGCAGCAGTACAAAGCAGAAGGTAAGGCACGGAGAAAAAAGGCCCCCACTTCGCTCCGCTCGGGGCGACGCGGGCGGCGACTCAACCCTAGCCGCCAAGCCTCCTCCCCTGC
>NC_041391.1:715807081-715829032 GCF_002162155.2 Triticum dicoccoides | reverse complement strand
CCGCCTCGCCGCCGCCAGAGGGGTCGCCGACGAAGGCCGCGCGGCTGCCAGGTAAGGTGGCGGCGAGGTTGTGCCGCTCCGTCTCCACGCGGAGGGCCTCTGAAGCCGAGGCGGCGGCCTCGGATGGTGCAGCGACGTCTGCTTTGGGGCGAGCGGCGTCTGCTGGTGCTCCTCCTCCCCACTTGGCCGTGCGGGCGGCGAGTGGTTGAGGCGTTGGGCGATGGCCGAGGCGGGTGGCCTGGTGCCCCTGGCTGCGCGTCAGATCTGGAGGTCTTCTTCCTCCCCCTTCCCTTGCCTGTTCCTCGCTGGATCTGGGTCCTGGCGAGCGCTGGTCGCCGGATCCATTGAAGGTGGGGTTGCCGGAGTTGCGTGCTCGGACCGGGAGAAATCTTTGACCGGTTTTTTCCGGCCACGACGGCGGCGACGCCGGCTGGCATCGTTCCCCTTCTCGGAGGCGCCATCGAGGTTCGATCCCCTCTCCCTCCCCTCTCATACCCGGGTGAAAACCTTAGACAGTTTTGGTCTAGGCGGCAGCGGCGCGGCTTGCGTCGTCACCTTCCTGAAGATGTCGTCTTGGGCGAGTTGGGGGTGTGCATTGGCGTTTGGATGTGGTTCTCCGGCGCGCAGCGACATCGCAGTTGGAGATAACACTGGGATTTTCGCAAGAGTAGCTCTCTGGGGTTGCCCATAGGTCGGTCGTTTGTGTGCTGCCAAGGTTGGGGGAGGGGATAGGGTTCCTCTCCCCTGCTGCAGCAGCACGGCGTAGGCGATTCGGACATGGAGACTATTCTTCGCTAAAAATCTTGTCTCAGCTTCAGGTGTTTATCAACTTTGCGATTGTTTCTGCGTTGCCCTCGTCCTTCTACAGCTTATTCTCTTCGTGTGGTGACCATTGAGCTGCGGTTTGGCCCTTCTCCTGGTGATCTTGCACAGTGGGTTGGCTCGCTGAGTATCTCCCAAGGCGATACTGAATCTACCGCTCCTTGCTCTAGGGTGAGCTGCTTCAATTCGCGACGGTCCGGCGCCCTTCGATCCAGGGCGAGGGGCAGGGGTCCCCTTTGGAATGGAAGAAGGAAGGTTCGATGATGGTGGTCTCCTTTGGGTTTGATGAGGGCATGTTCATCTCCGCTGAGCGCGATTTCCTCTTGAAGCTCGCTTGCTGTCACAGTTTTGGTGCTTAATTCGCGTCGAAGAGCTCCATCAACATTTAGCTAGACTTCCTGTAGTATATCCTTGTGCTCTCTGTTGTGGTGTGTGTAAGCTGTTTGGAAGCACCTTGTATCTGCCGTTTTCAGTTTTCTTTGTTTTCTTTCTTGTTGTTTGGGTCGTTGTAAGTCCTGGCCGGTTGATGGCTTTGTTAATTCAAAGTCGGGCTCTCCTGGAGCCTCCGTTCCAAAAAAAAAAAAACCTTTTGTGCTGGTCGGCTGTGTATATATACACAGGGTGTTGCGTGAGTTTTGTTGTAACCGTGAAAAGAGAAAAGGAGAAAAAAAAATAGAGGAAGAAAAGAGGGCACGACAAGGGCCCTTTGGCTATCAGTTTTTGTATGTGCGTTCGTGCGATTTGAGGTGATCGATCCTGAGGGTGAATTTCCAACAGACAAATGAGCAGAAATGAATTGGCAAATGGCTCATGGAAGTCAAGTACAGAGCCTGCAATGTTCCTTAAAGTGGAGGTTAGGATCATATTTCAAACCTTAATAAGAGTTTACAACTGCCTAATACTAAGTAGAGTAAGTACCTTGATATAGATAGCGTCTCGTACATACTTTGTTATTTGATATTGCAAACGAAGAACTGATGAAGAACAAACACAACACAGTACGTGTCACGATCATTGTGGGATCAGCCATGAACATAGCTACACGTTCAGAATATTCCCGAGAGAAGGAAGATCATAATCAGAACATTGTTATATAGAAATAAAGCTTGAAACATTGAATGCTCTAAAGGAAGAGAATCTCGTACCTCCTTTTTTTTATTTGATATTGTTGCACCTTTGGAATGGTCAGAAAGATGACATCAGAAGTGTTTCTTTCCAGTTGAGGCACAATTTGCAGAATGAAATCATACTACCAACAGAAGAATTAAACTCATTAGCTTAGTATCCGAAAAAGGAAAGGTTGCATAGTGCATTAGCTTAGTTTTCAAGCTAGCAAATTCATACTCGATGGCATTTCACAAAAGGGAAATCATGCAGCTGCTATAAGCAAATTGCAGTATGCCAATGCGGAAACAAACCTTTCAGCCTCTTGTATCTAGTCTTTCACCGGGGAAGCAGGGACAACACTGGTTCCCTTCCTACTATTTGTACTCATAGATAGGGCGGCGGACTGTGCGCGGAAACGCCTTTTGCTTGCTGCTTAGCCTGCACTGCGTCAGTGAGATAAGAACAAGGTCGGCATACGCCTATAGATAGAAGCAAAATTACAGAACTATCCATGAGACACAGCAATCCCCCCATGCACCATACGTAATCGACCAGTAGGATAGACCATCTGCTTGTGAGCTTAAAGTTGAAACTAGGATCTGAATGTTGGGAATTAATGGCATGATCTGCTTGGTTGAATGTTAAGGTAATGAACTGACCATCTGCTTGGTTGAATGTTAAGGTAAGGAACTGACCATCTGCTTGGCTCATCGATCAGTGAATAGTTAGCATGAGTGTTACCATTGAAAGAAAGGATATTTCTTGATCAGACTGAGAAACATGAATTGAAAATGGAAACATGCTTCACAGCCTGGTGAGTGTGAGCTGTCCGAGCATTTGCTTATCTATTTTCTTGAGCTAGTTTGCGTAAAAGAAAACATGTTCTGCTTGGATTACTAGTTTTTTTTTTGATTTGAGTAATGAGTGTGTAGAATGTGCTCAAGTTATTGCCTTTTTTAGAAGATAATTGCGTTAAATATATTTCTTTCTCATGACAGTTTAAGTGGCCTGAAAATTGCCTTTCTAAGATTCAAAATATAATTCAAGTGTTGTGTAGGATGAAATCTACTCCCTCCGTTCCTAAATATTTGTCTTTCTAGAGATTTCAAATGGACTACGACATAAGGATGTATGTAGACAAATTTTAGAGTGTAGATTCACTCATTTTGCTCCGTATGTAGTCACTTATTGAAACCTCTAAAAGACAAATACTTAGAAATGGAGGGAGTACATCCTATGTTTGTAGACAACATATGAACTAAGCTAAGAGGGAAATCATGCGAATTGAGCAAGCACAGAAAAACTCATCAGACTTGTATTGTTTTGGCATTTCTAATTGTTAATCATTTCTGAACGTAACAACCATGAACGGATAAGTTTGGGAAATCTAGGAGCCCAACCCACTACAAATTCAGAAGGATTCCGGGGAATGCGAGGTGTTTCACGGACAGGTCGAACAAATTAAGACGCAGAGAGAGAGAGAGAGAGAGAGAGAGAGAGAGAGAGAGAGAGAGAGAGAGAGAGAGAGAGAGATCAGTACCAGGACCGGTGCGGATCACGAACAGCTCACTGTGATTGTGCGACCCCACGACCATCCCCCACTGGCCGCCATAGTCCGCTCCACCGCTGCGCTCGCGCGCCACCGGCGGCGATGGTCTACGGAAAGAGAGGCGGTGAAACCCGAGATCTGAGAGGGAACGGCCAAGGTTCCCACCATTCCCAGATCCCCCGCACGCGAGCTCTCTCTTGTTGTTCCTCCCTGGTTTAGTTCATCACTGAAATTGAAACATGTTAGTCGGTCTGGTCTCAAAAGCAGAGGCAGGCAAATTATGACTAGGATGAGTTACGTACCCCTTATTTCTACAGAAAATTGAAACATGTTAGTCACTTTCTTCCAATTTCTTCCCTTGCTCAGTTACCTTAGGACAGCAATACCATACTTGTAGCGTTTGGAGGCACTCCTTGCAATAATGCTACACTTACGGACTGAATTGCACGGAAGAATACTACAGGCTGATGTGTAGAGCAGCGGTTCCCTGATTTTCCTCTGCCGGCCCTCTGTGATTTCCGTCTGGGCTAAGCAAACACTGCCATATATGTCCGTAAGCGCTGGTCTGTAACCAAGTATCTGTAAGTGTAGCATTATTGCCCTCCTTGGGTGGCAGGTATTTGATTTTCGTACAAAAGTTGATCACCATTCTCTTCAGAGAAGAAAGGCCACATAACCCTTGAGGGAGGGACTGCAGATTCTTGCAAAAATGAAATAACAGATGTTTGAGGGACTTTTTTTTTTACAAACATGGTTACCCTCACCCAGAATAGTGGTGGAGCGCAGCCTTCACCTCGCGACCAACGCACCCGATTAGGAGTGTCCGGAGCGTAGGCTAAGCAAGAATGCGCGCTCGCTCACAGTAATGCTAAAATAAGTCTGAGTGTAGAATAGCTTATTCTACACCCGAGTAATGGTCCATACAAAATATAGTAACATATATATGGTTGTGATGTTTATCAGATGAAGTATAAGGTTTTTTGAATGAGGCCTATATGTTACTTTGACTGAAGTGTATGAATGAAACTTATATGCTACTGTGATTGAAGTGTATGTATAAATCATGTAATCTATCCTGATTTTTTGAGCATAATGAATGGATATTACATTAGAGATGCCTAGATTAATCTGGTAGTTGAAATCTACATGCTGGCATAGAAGTTGCCGGGTGAAAAGGCTTCTGCAGGTAGCCGGACTGCCGGTAGTTGAAGTTTCATGTGTTTTGACAAAATTGCCGGGAGAAAATAGACTACCGGCAAATACTAGGGCGAGGGAGGAATAACTGCCGGGAAGAATTTATCTGCCGGGACAAGTAATCCCTGGCAGCCCTTCTAGTGCCAGCTCTATCTGCCGGGAGAAATGTTGCACCGGCAGTTCTCTTGCCCTTTAAAGTGATTTATCTCGACTGATTACAAGACATTGTATCAGTGTTGTGGTGTAGTGTGAGAAGTTTGGTAAGAAATTAAACTAAAATTGGTTCAATAGGTAAGTAAATTAAGGTGATTAATTATCATACGAGGAAGGTTGGACGATGAGCTGATGGAAAGAAAAGTGAAAGTTGGAACCTTACATTCTTTATAAGTAGTGGAGATAGAGATAGATAAGAGATGTTTATTTTTTTGAGTAGAAAATCCCTTTCTTCATTTGCCTTTTCAAGAAATTATTGATGTTTGAGATGATAAATGTGTTGATTTGAAGACATGCTCCTCGTAAAAAATTCATGTACTTTAGAATTTTTAATTGCACATACTAAATATATCACCGTATTTCCGAGGTCATACACTTCAGAGATATCTACCGAGATATTTAAGGTGCGCAGAGAGAAATGTACATATACACTTTGTTCATGGGGGAACCACAAAATCATCAATAAAAGTGTTTGATTTTTGTGTAGTCTTATTTATCACATTTATTGAGATTCAACTTAAAATTTCCTTTCAGTCTAGTTTAAAAAAAAGTATATTTTATTAAAAACATGATACAAATTTGGAACAATGTATATGGCATCTTTAACAATAAACACTATAATTGTGTTATAAATAAAATTATTATTATTACTACTAAGCAGCATTATGATCTAGTTAATTATCATGAGTAACCTATAAATATGATTAAATGAATAAATATAAAAATCTAGTATAAATATTTCATATATGAACTCGGCTAAGGATGTGGGATTGACTTGTCATCGACGTAACAAATCAAGTGAGCAGAAATCATATATAAAAGATCTGTTTCGTTTTTTATGTGAAAACAAATCAAATTGAAGAATAATTTAGTAAGCTGTTTTTAATGAGTAACTCAAAGTTGTGTTAATTGTGCATATTTGGCGAGCTGATTTTATTATTATCGCTCGTTGTGACTCTTTTGTGTTTGACTACATATTACTGCACTTATGCACTATTAGACTTTGTTTCTTACTCAGATATAGATGAAATTAAAAAAAAATCGTCCCTCTCTTAAATTTTCCTTTGTCTTTATATGTTTAAAATTAGATAATAGAAATAGGCTATATGATTTATAAATGAAGTCTATAGGAAAAATAATTATAGGAATAACGCGGTACACAATAAAAAGGCGCACGATCACACTGAGGAACGCTATGGGGGGAAACGATCGACGCATCAGAAGAAGAGTTGGTGAACTGACCAATTTTCATAGCTAGGGATTACCATTCAGCCGTGAGGATTTCTCTGTAATGATCCGCTGATCTAGTGTCAAGGAAGATGAAACCTCTGAGGACCATCACGGAGAACTACCGACAATAGAGACAGGCAAAACCTACTAGCATACTATCTAAATCCAGTTTACACATTATTATCTCAACCAACCTATTTTGTCATATTGCAAATATTTGCTTCGATTTTCAGAAAGGCAAGCTAAGTTAGTTCACGTCGTGTTGTGTTCAAACTTTCTAATATTTATTGGAACATTCTTATTATCACATAATAATCGGTGGTAATCTTACACAACTTTTAATTGGAAAATGTGATTTCCAGGATTAACATGTTAGTAATTTAGCTGCAAAATATAAATATGGTGAATGGCCCATACAATTGTTTTCAATTTTTGTTTTTTTTATTTTAGTTTTGCTCTATGCGGATCTCTTCAATAGATATTTTGGAGCAAATGTCCCGCAAGCAAAGTGCGGGGAATTATCTAGTATATTACTATTATCCTATATGCTAGTGAAAATTAAATCCACCAAAAATGGAGTCACGTGTCTTTTTGTGATGTCCAAAAACTACAAAACGAAGGATAGAACCTTCCAAAAGATACACTAGGACGGAACATATTTTAAAATATGTATAATGATGACGAGCGAGTTAGTGCTAGTCAAACCTAAAAAAAATTGAGGAATCAATAAATATGTTTATTTGAACAATGTAATAACTAACAATTTTTTGGATAGTGATAATATAATCAGACATTGAAGTTCCTCTTGGGAGATCTCAAAAAGGAGGAAAACTTCCTCCCAGCGTGGGCTGAGAAATCTCGAGCTTCCGGCCCAGCAATCCACGAGTAGCCCAATATTTCCAGTGTACAAGGCCAGATGATATGTCTCCAACTTATCTATAATTTATGAAGTATTCATGCCATGTTTATAATATTTTTACATGATTTTGGTATGATGTGATTAGAACTAACCCAGACTAACGATGTTTCAGAAGAACTACCGTGGTGTTGTTTTTGTGCAGAAATAAAAGTTCTCGGAATTCGCTGAAAATCAACGGAGAATATTTTTGGAAAATATTAAAAGTACTGGAACGAAAAGTTGTTGGAGGGGAGTCCTGAGGCCACCACGAGGGTGGAGGGCGCCCCCCTATGGCGCGCCTCCTACCTCGTGTACTCCCTGTGGGGCCCCCTGACGTGAAACCAACGCCAACCCCTCCTATAAATCCAGAAAACCCCAGAACAGAAGAGAGATCGGAAGTTCCGCTGCCGCAAGCCTCCAGAACCACGAGAAATCAATCTAGGCCCTCTACGGCACCCTGCCGGAGGGGGCCATCATTACCGGAGGCCATGGAGGAGGAAGCACAAGGGGGAGAACCTCTCCTCCTCTCTCTCTCTCGATGGCACCGGAGTGCCATTGGGAGGGGAATCATCGCCGCGGTGATCGTCTTCATGAAAATCACCATCCTGATCTCTTTTACGCGGTCCACTCTCTTGCACTCGGCTGTAATCACCTACTTGAACATGGTGCTTATGCCACATATTATGATCCAATGATGTGTTGCCATCCTATGATGTTTTGAGTAGATTTCCTTTGTCCTTGGGTTGATTGATGATCTAGATTGGTTTGAGTTGTATGTTTTATTTTGGTGCTGTCCTCTTGTGCCTTCCATGCCACGCACACGTGAGGTATTCCCGTTGTAGGGTGTTGCAATACGTTTATGATTCGCTTATAGTGGGTTCCTTGAGTGACAGAAGCATAAACCCGAGTAAGGGGGTTGTAGCGTATGGAATAAAGGGGATTTGATGCTTTAATTCTATAGTTGGGTTTTATCTTAATGATCTTTAGTAGTTGCAGATGCTTGCTAGAGTTCCAATCATAAGTGCATATGATCCAAGTAGAGAAAGTATGTTAGCTTATGCCTCTCCCTCATATGAAATTGCAATGACGACTACCGATCTTGTTAACAACTGCCTAGGATAATTCACACAGACCCATCACTATTCCACACTCGCTATTTATAATACTTAATTAATATATTCTAACTTTATGATAACAACACATATTTTTATATTTCAGCTCTCCTATATCATGCAAAGTTATCCAGTTCATACCCACAACATAGTTTTATTTCTCGTTTCTAGTTGGAAGCAAATGTTCGGTGTACGTAGAGTCGTATCACTGGCAGATAGGACTTGAGAGCATATTGATCTTACCTTTAGCTCCTTGTGGGTTCGACAATCCATGCTTATCACTTCCACCTTTGGAAATTGCTACGATGATTCCATGCACTTGGGGATTATCACCAGACAACATCCAGAATGAATCATTGAGCAACCAATACCTGGGAATGCATGCCAACAAATGTGGGACAGTCGAAGATGGGTACTTTCAGATATCGTCGAGACAAGGTTTGGGAAAAGGTGAAAGGATGGATGGAAAACCTTTTATCTGCGGCAGGCAAGGAAGTATTCATTAAGGCAGTAGCCCAAGCCTTGCCGGTCGACTCTATGGCTTGCTTCAGGCTTCCTCGAGGCCTATGTGAGAATATCACACCTATCATGTGCCAGTTCTGGTGGGGAAGCAAAGCGGGCAAGACGAAACCTAGCTAGGTGGCCTGGGATGTCATGACGAGGCCCAAACACTTGGGAGGGCTGGGATTTCATGATATGGAATTTTTTTACCTTGCTTTGCTCGCTAGACAGGCCTGGAGGGTTCTAACTGAGCCTGATTCCCTGAGTGCGAGAATTCTGAAGGCGGCAAACTTTCCGGAGACCACTTTATTGGACGTCGAACTAGGCGGGAGGCCGTCTCAGATCTGGAGGGTGGTCTTGGACGGGCGGGATATACTAAAACTAGGGATCATTCGCATAGTTGGGAATGGGAAAACTACACACATCTGGAGCCATAACTGGCTGCCGAGATAAGGCATGATGAGACCCATCACCTCGAGGATTCCAAGCCTGCCGATCCTGGTTTCTGGAGAATCTCCACCGCGACTGCCACATGGAATGAAGCTCTTGTACGGTCGGTATTCCTTCCAATCGATGCTGAAGCAGTTCTCAGTATACCACTTTGTACAAGAAACATCAACGACTTTTGGGCATGGAGTGGCGAGAGGAAGGGGTTTTTTTAGTAAGATCGGCGTACAGGCTGATCTTGCACACCAAGATTGCGAGACAGTCGTGGATTGATGAAGTGGAGGGAACCTGCGGGTTTGTACATGAAAGAAATTCGTGGTCATCACTATGGAAGGTCAAGGTACCACCAAAGATCAAATTCTTTCTATGGAGGCTTGCTAGAAGCTCTATCCCAACAGTCGATGTGCTCGTACATAGACATATGGGGGACTCGGCGGCTTGCAGGCTATGCGGATCCATGGACTCGTGGAGACACACGATGATTGACTGCAGCAATGCCCGTATTGTATGGGCTCTCTCGGACGAAGAGCTGGTCCATAAGATGTGCCAACATATCAACGATGACCCGCGCGAGTGGTTGTTTGCCCTTAATGAAGCACTTAATCCAAAACAGTTTGTGCGGATGTCTATCACCCTGTGGGCAGTATGGAGTGCGAAGAGGAAAGCTGCTTATGAGGATATTCACCAATCTCCTTTATCTACACACCTCTTTATACAATGTTATATCAGTGATTTTTAGGTTCAGACCAAAGTTGTGTCGATAGGAGACAGTAGTCAGGCACCAAGAACGAAACAATGATTGAAGCCCCCGACCAACATGGCGAAGCTCAATGTTGACACAGCAGTTGCAGAGACGCAGCGTGTGGGAACAATCGCCGCTATAGCTAGAGATGCTGAAGGTGCATTCCTGGGAGCTTCGACTTTGGGCTTCAGAGCGATCACTAACCATACTACTTTAGAAGCACTGGCGGTGAGGGAGGCTTTGGCACTGTCAGAAGACCTTCAGCTGCAGTACATCCATGTGGCCTCTGATTGTAAGGAGGTGATTGATAGTATCAAGCAGAAGAATGGAACAGAGTACGGAGCGATCGTACATGAAATCATAGATTACTCTTGTAGTTTTACTTCTTGTAATTTCATTCATGAGTTTAGGAGCTCTAATGTGGAGGCTCACAATTTAGCGAAGCATCCTTTAAAACTAGGGGTGGGCCGCCGTGTGTGGTTAAGTCACCTCGGGAACCTCTCTTTCGTCCCAGTTCAGCTGGTGATGGTGTAATAAAAGCTTCGCGAATTGTCTAAAGAAAAAGACAAAAAAAGCAAATAACGTGCCCCTTTTTTCCAATCAATTTCTACAATAAAAAAAGCGACCATCTGAACACAAAAACGATTCAGAATTTGGAGATGCTCTACCATTTGAGCTACATCCCCAATAATAGTTCTTGTATTAATTGAGACAACTAGTACTAATTAATTGCGCTTAAGGATCAATAAGCCGCCAGTGATGTCCTATCCTTAGCTGAATTAGCTCTTAACTAATTTCACTTCACTGTATTCATCAGAAGATCAAGAGTTGTGGTAGTAGTACAGAGAATGAGTTATGCTAGCTGCTTCACGTTTTGAGCCAAAGTCCAAGGAAGCTTCGATCCTGTTTGCTTTGCTATAAACAAAAGCTAGAAACAAAAGCTAGAAGCAGAGCTAGGATAGAAAGTAACTCTCCATTTAAATTATTCAGTTGCTTTAATCTGCCTATAAATATGTAAACAGAGAAGAATACTTAGTTCCTTTTTTCTTTGCAAAACGTGAAGAATACGTAGTTCAATAACACTTTATAATCTGCCTAAACAGAGAAGAATATGTAGTTCAACAAAGGCTCCCCAAGGATTTCTCCTGTAAACTATGAAAGAAATAATATTCATTTATGGTTCAAACAAGACATGTTCCTTGGCGTCGCCAAAACAATTTGAACCTTCTCTTGTGTCTTGGTCTTACATCCATCGAGACATTATCGACTACACGATAAATCATCGCGTCATATTTTACAAGGAAGATGATGACCCATGTTCATGTCTGTCAAGTGTCAAGTCATTCAGTAAACAGCTGCAGGTATACTGTTCACTGCCGCTGGAGATAAACATATGGTGGTGCTGGTACAGCACATCAGGCATTGGAGGATGACCAGCAACCCACGATGCCAGCTTCAAATTACACTTCCGGTATCGAAGATGGCGAGGTCGATCGTCGACGTAGGATATGGAGTAAGCAGAGCAACTGGAAAGCCGGCAGGCACACCAAAAGGCAGAGGATGCGGTGGACAGAGTATGCGGTACACATAAAAACAGTTGCTGCTCCGCTGTAAGGTACAGTACGTGCATAACAGGTTAGGCTGCTAGTTGGGAGTAGAAAAATCCAGTTTATTCACAAGCTAACAACAGGATCTGCTGTACTGAAATCTTTCAGATGAAATCAAAGCATTAGAAAGTCATTTACGTCAAAACTCATACGTACCAGCATCGGTCGCGGATTCCTGGACACGGTGTAAGATACCACATTGAACTTCAGAATATATGATCAGATAGCTGTTCCAACTGTAGGGACTGAAGATAGAAAAAAAAACTCAAATCAAGACAACAGTTTCATCGGAAAGCACAAGAAATATTGTCGCGTATCGGCTTACCTTCACTCGGTGTTTGCTCAGATTACGCCGGTGACGTGAGAACATGTTGTGCCAGAGTCGAAGATGGCGAGGTCGACATACAAGTTGACACTACATTTTTTTTTTTGAGAAGAAGTTGACACTACATGAGAGTAGCAGAGCACGTAGCTAGCGGGCGGACACACAACCCAAAGGCAAACGATGGGATCAATGTCAGCACCAGCCAGCCCTGTGGAGCGCAGCACGCCGGTGAGGAACAGGAGGGTGGCCTGGTTCCATGTGTCGGTGTACGTCACCCGTGTTGTGGTTTTGTTGTGTGCACATCTACGCATTTGTCACTGCTGAAAAGTAGATACAAGAAGAAAGATTCAATCTATTCATGAGTTCACAATAATACTGAAATCAAAGCATAGGAAGTCAACTATGTAAAAACAGGAGTACATACCAGCATCAATCTCGGAGTCCTGGACACAGAATATAATCCTACCAATTTAAGCTTCAGAGTATATATGTTTGAATGACTGTTCCTCCTTGTGAGCTTAAGAAAATAGGGCACTGAACTAACAAAGGAACTGATTATTTTTTGGGAAGTAGTCAAAATATTATTGCGTATCAGTTAAGCACCTTGTTTTGGTTCACGGCGAGCCAGACGAATTCCCAGCGCACATGCTCCATTGAAAAGCATGGCAGATGGGAGAACACAGACAGATAGCAGCCATGAATCAAGGCTCCTTTGCCAGTAGGGACTATGGGGGAGTGCAGTTAGTGGAAAACCTGGACAGTTACACCAAGTTCACAAGTCAATGTGATGCAAATCTAAAGGACAACACGTGACACAGGTAATTCACACTTTTGACTGAAAGAATGCCCAGCTGACCTTTGTGGAGTTGCTGCTTTAGAAAATAAAGACAGGTGCTTCCATTGTTGTTTTTGTTTGGATCAAGGAGCTATGCCCTCAATGCAAAACTGACAACCGCAATAGCTCACTGGTCACCATTGGTCGCGATTTTTAGTGGTAATAAATACGGTCTCACGCTGTGGAGTGCAGCATGTCAGGGAGGGAGGCCTGGTTCGCCACCCAGGAAGAAGCGGGCCACAGCAAGGCAGTTGTTACTCTGTATGGACTGAAGAAAAATAAAAACTGAATTAAGGCAATGATGATCTCATGGGAAGAAAAATAAAATACTGTTGCATATATAGCAGTAAAGCACCTTAATTTGCTTAACGGTGGACCTGCTGATCAGATTCCCATTGCAATTGTTCCATCTATTCTTCGCAAACAATAGAGGGGCAGATTGTGCAACCTATAGCGTCGAGAGCAGTCATAGTGATGAATTCTTGTGGGTTTTGGTTGGCAAATTGAGAGGGAAATAATGACCAACTGACCTTTCGGAATTATGGTTAGTGCAGCTGCTTCAGAATACACTACTGGTTGCAATTGTTCTGAATGCAAAGCCACTAACTGCAAGAATCCACCATTGACTGCAATTGTCTGCAGAATGAGAGTGAAATACTTGTGGTCAGAAAACAGAGATTGTAGATCAACCCACGAGTATAGATGCTCTGTCAGGCAGTGAAATTGATCATCATCGTTCTTTAATATTGTATGAAGCCAACAGGAAGGATCTCATAAACGATAGGATGAATGATGCTTTAGATATTTACCATTTAGGTAAGGATTCTCCACCCAGATTGTTAATCTCGTGGAGCCCACCATGACTGCACAAATGATTTGGCCAATGAGCCATAGAAATTAAGGACTTAACCTGCAATGTTCTGCAAAGCGTCAGCAGAGTCATATTTCACACCTGAAAAAAAGCCTTACAGTTGCCTAATAGTAAATGCCACGAGAAAGATAGTGTCTCGTACCTTCTTTCTTATTAGACATTGCAAACTAAAGACCAACGAAAAACAAACGCCATATAGTATGTGTCACGATTTTTGTTCGATCGACCACGAACACGTCTACATGTTCAGCATGTTCCTGAGAGAAGGAAGATCATAAACAGAACATTAATTTGTGGACATCAAGCCGGCAACATTGGAATGGTCAGAACAAGGCTACTAACACAATGGTTGTTTCATTGAAGAAGAGGAAAGAGGCACGACATGCTAATGGAGTTGGTTGGCACATAACCTGCAATGTCCATAATGTGGAGGTTAGGATCATACATCATTTTTTATTTGATATTGTCTCAATGTTGTAATGGTCAGAAACCTACCATCAAAAGTGTTGTTCCTTCCCAGGTGATGCACAGTTTGCAAAAACAAATCATGTTAACATAACGATTAAACATGTTGTCACATGCTCCATTATCACATGCTCCATTATTCAAGTCTGCTTATAGTTCTGAAAAAGGAAAAATCGTAAACTGTATTACCTTAATATCCCAGTTAACAAATTCCTACTAGACTGCATTTCACAAAAGGGAATCATGCAGCTCCGACATGCAAATTGTAATATGACATAGCGGAAACATACCTTTCAGCCTCTTGTATCTAGTCTTTCACTGGCGCTGGTTCCCTTCCTTGCGTTCATACTCATATCAAGGGCGGAAGACCAGGAAGGCGCACTCGTTGCTGGAGACAAAGACTCCACCGTCGGCCAAAATGCCTAAGTGTCGCCACATATTTGGCAGACCAGCTGCCCGTTCATATCTTTTGCATGCTGTTTACCTGCAGCGCATCAGTGAGATAAAAACAAGGTCAGCACAGCACCATACATAATCGAACAGCAAGAATTGGTCATCTGCTTGGGTGCTTAAAGTTCAAACTAGGATCCTGAAGTCAGGAATTAATGTCATGAACTACACGATGTTCAGGTAACATAGGCTCGTCAACTAGTGAATACGTAACATGAGTGTTCCATTGAAAGAAAGGAACAGCTAAGGTCAGTGAATACCATCTCCTAGATTGCTAATTCTTCGTCAGCTTGAGAAACATGAATTGCTTGAGATGACGAGGATTTACGGTTGCTTACATTTACAAGAAAGATGGCAGATGGAAGCAATCTTGCCCTATCGGCGAAAGATAACATGTAAAAGGATTGCTTGGAAATATGGTTCACAGCCTAGGGACCCTGAGCTGTCAGACGATTTGCTTGTCTATTTTATCAAGCACGTTTGTATAAAGAACATGTTCTATTTGCCTTACTTTTTTTTGTTAAATTGAGTAATGAGTGTGCAGAATGTGCTTGATTCATTGCCTTTTTGAAAGACAATTGCGATTGAGATATTTCTTCTCATGACGGTGTTAGTGTCCTGAAAATTGCCTTTCTAAGATACACAGCATAATTCAAGTGTTGTGTAGAATGAAATCAGCATCCTGTGTCTATGGAGAGCACACGAACTAAGATAAGAGGGAAATCATGTCAATTGAGCAAGCACAGAAAAACTCGTCTGACTAGCATTGTTTTGGCATTTGTAATCATTAAAAACCATGAAAGTAAAAATTTGGGAAATCTACAGGCCCAGCGCACAGTGAATTCATAAGGATTCAGGGGAATGCGAGCTGTTGCACCTCCTAACATGGCGACCTAGACGCACCGACACGAGCGCACAAACAACTCGGACGAATGGCACCGACAAAAAATTAAGGCGGAGAGAGAGAGAGAGAGAGAGAGAGAGAGAGAGAGAGAGAGAGAGAGAGAGAGAGAGAGAGAGAGAGAGAGTTGTACCTATGTCGGGGTGGATCCCCGCTGGCCGACATGGTTCTGCTCGACCACCGGCGATGCTCAAGAGAAAGAGAGGGGAGGGGAGCAGGGAAACCCGAAATCCGAGAGGGAGTGGCCAAGACTCTCTCTCTCCCTCTCCCTAGTTTAGAAACCATGGCCCTGCAATTAAAATAAGTTAGCCCGTCAGGTCTTAGAAGCAAAGGCAGGCATATGGGCAGGTATCACCTCAAATCATCTAATTAAGATAGGTTGCGTACCTGATGATTTTACAAAAAACCATGGGTCACTTTCATCTAGTTTTTCCGCTTGCTCAATTACCTCAGCACTATAGCGCCGTACTTACAGCTTTTCCAGTGAAGCGGGGAGGCCCTCCTTGGTCGGCAAGCATTGGATTTTCTCACAACCGAAGATCTGTAGTGTCTTGAGAGAAGAAAGGCCACGTAACCCTTGAGGGAGGAACTGTAGATTATAGCAATCTTGAAATTTGAGATGTTTGAGGGAGGTGAGGAGTTGGAGCGCTTGCTCTTGCTCTTCTGTGAAGGTTGTTGCCCATTGATCAAAACTGAACTGCAATGTATGGAGGCTTGCAGCGAGGTGGCTGCAGATAGGAATAGTAAGCACTGCCAATATGCTATCCACCTCAAATACTTCCAACTGCAATGAACCTGCATGCATTAAGTTGCTCCTTGCAATCTCTGACAGCAGATCCCCTGCTATAGACTTGTTCTCTTGTGTCTCATAGCTAGCCTCTACGGTCAGTTTCTTGAGGTTGACTGTGACGAGAGGATTGAACCCATCGATTGTTAATTCTTTACAACTTGACAGACTTAGACTGGTGAGAGATGTGAGATTTGAGAGCAGACCAATTGACTGCATGCTTGACTCAGAGGAAATATAAAGTTCCCTGAGGGAAGTAGGGAAAGGCTTGATGGTATGAGCTCCTTCACCTATTTCTTCCTTGGGCCACCGAGAGAACAAATTCCCACAATAGTATCCTGTAAATGATTGGAGCATCCTGAGGCCCAAGAGTCCTCCAACATCCACAAGCGGAAGTTCAAGGTCCCTACACCCTCTGATGTCAAGCTGGGAAACGGCAGGGAAACACTTCAAAACCTTTGAGAACAATTTTCCAGTAATACATAATTCTTCCATTTGAATTTTCTGAACTGAATGGAGGACAACATTGTAGTCTAGTTCTGCACAAAACATGTCACTGCATTTCTTGAAACGTATACTTCTCAACGAATTCAGTTTTTGGAGGTCTAAAAACGAAATGTGTGACACATCTGTAATTTTCATAACTTCTACTTTATCCATATTATGGAAAGCCAAAGCCCTGGTATACCCTTTAATGCTCAATTCCTTACCATCATATAATAGCTTTGACCCATAATTTTTCACACGAATATCTGTTAGTGTGGAGGTGTGAGGCATGGGTGGGAACTGAGACAACTTGGGGCATCCATCAATATGAAGAGTACACAGGTTGGTAAATAGGTCTGAGCACTCCAAGAAGGGAAACAAGCTGAGAAGGGGACAACCTTCAACCTTGATGCTTTCAAGCCCTGAAAATAGACAGCTATTAGGTTCCCCGACCCACTTCTCAAGCTTTGGCATATTCTCGAACTCAAGTTTCTTCAGGTGCATGAAGCTTCTTTCTGTAACACCACTAAAGCCAGGCCCGAACACACTCATCCCAGCAATATTTTTCAAAGTGAGACTATTGAGGTGTGGTAGCTGCTCGAAAGCTGGAAGAGGACACCAAGAAAGACCCTCCAGATGAAGAGACTCCAACCTTTTTGTGCTAATATCACCAAGCAACCATCCAGGACAAGGACCAACACCAGGATTTATAATGTGAAGCACCCTAAGATTAGCATCTGGTTGAAGACCATCAAGAACATCATCATCTACAGTCTGGTGCTTTGTACCCCATACTAATCTCAACTCTTTCAGATTTCTTTTGTTCCTCAGTTTGGCTTCACTAGCTTCTCCCTTGGATGCCACAGTTTCAAGATTACATATAGTGAGTTTACCCCCGAGCTCTCTCAACTCCCCCAGCTCTTTCAGTTCAAATCCAACACCCTCTTTCTTAACACTGAAATTTTTTAGCTCATGTAAACACTTCATCTTTCCAACCTCAGGAATATTGGAATGGAGTTCTTTGGAAGAAAGAAAATATCGTAAATTCACAAGGCGGCTAATGTCTTTAGGCAACTTTTTACTACCATGCCAGACACTGAGATCTAGAAATTTCAAGTGGTAAAATCTAGACAATGTGCTAGGTAAAGTCATTCCTTCCGCGAAAGAAGGTGCTCTAATTTTAAGGAACCGGAGGTGGAAAAGGTTTGAAAAATAGTTTTGCAAAGATTTTGGAGTGCCCGTTGCTATAATTAAAACCCGGAGACCCTTTATTTCTTCAAATGTATCTTTTAAAATATTATCTAATGGCGTATCATGTAATCCAAAAATCATTAAAGAATGCAAACTTGCAACGTCTATCATGCGCTTCAGTTTACCTATTTCCTCCCAAAAACATTCATCATATATATGATTTATGATGATTGACAAGTGTTTAACAGATCGTGGGATATCATCAGAACTAAAACTTAAACTACTTATATTGACACATTCTTGTGATGAAACACTCCGGGATAGTTCATGCAATAAATCATGCATCACATAGTATTGATCATCAGACTCATCAACTCCCTTTATGAGAAAACCATTGTCCACTAGTTCTTCTAAGTAATTCTTATTGTCTTGGCAGCAAGAGTCTAAGATACCAATCGCGGTCCAGAAGTTAGTAATTTCTAAATTGTAAAACTTATAATCTTCAGGGAAGAGAGAAAAATATGAAAAACATTTTTTAAGAAGGAAAGGAAGGTAATCATAATTAATTTTCAAAGAAGGCATAATATCATCATAATCTTTTGCATTTTTCCACTCATTCTTTTCAAGAACTCCTAGCCAATATTCCCGAGAATGGTTTTTCTTCAATAACCGACCAACTGTGTTGGCTGCTAGTGGTGAACCCTTTAGTTTCTTTGCAATATCTCTTGCAACATCAATTAAGTCATCTTCGTAATGCCCAGGTTTGCTATGACCAAATATACATGTTTCAAAGAATTTGAAGAATTCATTAGGCTCCAAACCATGCAGTTCTACTTGATCAGTTGTTTTCACCATTTGAGCTATAGATGGAAACCGAGTTGTGACGAGAACCATGCTACCCTTGGTTTCCCCCTTAGTGAATGGAGCTAATAGGTTCTTCCAATCAGATTCACTACTGAATTTCCATATATCATCCAAGACAATTAAAAACCTTTTGGACTTCAGTCGCTCTGCAATGGATTTTTGAAGCTGGTCTAAATTGGCAGTCTCAACAGTACATTTGTGTTCTTCTCTTTCAATTGCAGGTATGCATCTAAGGATCTGCCGGGTGAGGTTGAGCACATCAAAATCAGTCGAGACACATACCCAGACCCTAACTGGGAAGTGCCCCTCAATCCTTTTATCATTATACAAGTGTTGGGTGAAGGTTGTCTTTCCTATACCCCCTGGGCCAACAAAAGGCAGAATAGAAAGGGTTTCACCAAGATATGTGCTATTAGTGAGCGCACTTACAGTTTGCCCAAAGATGACGCTTCTTCCATACAATTTATCTTGTGAAACTACTGAACCTGTGGGAGGCCTTTTGGGGGTGCCAGTTGTGCTATTATTTGGGATTTTGTTCAGCAAGTCAGAGACAGGATCACATAGAATGTGTATGCTCTGTATCAATGACTTAATTTTGTTGGACATGGCCACCCTATCGAATTTCAACTTCCCAACAGCATCATTGCTACCAGCTGACCTGCTCGCAGTGTGTGGGTCACTGCTAACCGCAGTAGCAGCAGCAAAATCATTATCTTGTGTACGCGAGCAAGAAAGGCATTGTTTTTTCCGAAAAGGAAGGGCAAGTTGCCCTGGCTGTGAGCAAGAAAAGCATGGGATCGAGTTACCAATGGTATGCTTAGCAGCATGAATGCCATGGAGGGCATGACCGCGGAGGCCATCACCCAGCTCCGGGGCAGCCTCCCGTGTGCCATCCAACTGGTCTTGTATCATGAAGTAGTGGAGCTCATCCAGCACGTCCTCAATCTCATCAGCCTTCTTGCTCAGATCCTCCAGCAAGCTCTGCAGGCCAGGGTTGATGCTCACATCTCTCTCTTGAGCAAAGTGCAGCAACCCTTGCATGTACTTTAACTTGGTATGGATCTGCTCGGAGTTGAGGCCGAGCTCCGAGCTGGCCACATACGTGGCCACCAATTCATTAGAGAGCTTATTCAGCACCTTGCCAACCAGCCAGCTGGCCGCGCCGATGGCGGCCTGCATGTCCTCCGACGGCTGGGAAGGTCCCAAGTGCTGGTCAGCTTGGCTAGTTAGTTTGTGTGGTGGGACTTTTGTGGGCGTGCTGTGAAGGAAAGCACAGGGATGAAGGTAAGGAATATGAGCGCATTTTGGAAGAGGCCTCGATGGCCTCTTTTATAGTGAAGCAAGCTTCATTCGATCTTGCCTGCTACAATAAGTGATTCGGGTTTGTTTGCCTCTTCGGTCGTTCCGAACGACATTCACTGAAAAATTAAAAAAGATATCATCTCACATAGGAACAAAAACAAGCATTGTGTGCTTAAGAAACTCCGGTTGATGGACCATGATTTACCTGTGACGACAAAGCAAAGACGTCAATGCTACCATCCATGGGGCTGCCGGCTACCGATGTTCTTTAAGCTGTAGGTTACGAGCAAGCATCCAAGAAGCTGGCCGGCTGCGGATGTTTATTAAGTTGCAGATTACTAGTATCATTCATGAATATACTTTCTCCGTTTTTATTTACTCTGCATATTTTGACTGAAGTCAAACTTCGTAAAGTTTAACCAAGTTTATAGAAAACAATATAGACATTTATCATAATAAATCTATACGATGTGAAAGTACATTCAATAATAAATCTAATGTTGTTGATTTGTTATTGTACTCATATCTTAATATTTTTGTTTATAAACTTGGTTAAAGTTTGTAAAGTTTGACTTTGACAAAAGCTAATAGGCGAACTAAATAAAAACGGAGGGAGTATATCCACGTGAGGAGGAAGCATCCAAGGGGCTGGCTGGCTGCGGAGTAGATCAGATCTTGGTGGAAGAGACAGGTAATGTTGGAGCTCATTTACCGAGAGTCAGTAACAATAATTAATACCAATGGTGCCAACCAACCACGAAATAAATAATTAGTGGCCTCGTAGTTTCCGCAGCGATAACTACGTGCATCACAAATACATCAACCGTTTCCGGGTTGTTAATCCACAAAATCTCACAAGAAAATTTGCCACATCTCCTTTGTTTGGATAACTAGTATTTGGAATAAATTTTAGCAAAACCAGTTTTAAGAGGAGTTCTAGGAAAATCAGTTTTAAGATGTGGTTTTGTTAAAACTGGTTTATATAATACTCCTTTTGATGGAGTAGTTTGTTCGGGCATGGCTGACTTCTTCTGATGGCGTAATATCACGAGCGAGAGGCTTTGATGTTGCCGCTCCTTCCGGTCATCTTCAACCTTGAGAAAGAGCCCGACCCGTTCTCGCGAGAGATGAGGGGTCACGTCGATGGCACAGTTCGTGCTGCCCCATATGGGTCCTCTCACAGACATGGACCTGCGCACGCTTGAGTACCGTGACATGTTAGTACGTGCGCGTCCGCGGCACCGTCGTGTGAACGGGGAGCGTGTGCGTACAGGGCAGGTTTGGCGGCCAGGGCCTCTGCCGTGGCAGGGAGGTTCACGAGAGGGTGTGACCGCTCACGATGAGTCTTCACTCTTCAGCCATAGTGACGCCATGGCGACAAAGTACTAGCGTATATGGTTCCCTTGAATGTCATTCACATTGAAAACTTGCTAAAGGGTCTCTCCGCTCTGATTGGCACTGTCATCATGAGGTATTGTAGACAACGATGCCCAGTGTCCTCTAGCCTCTGCTTTTCTACCATTGATTTTTTTGTGTGAATCTTTCAAGTCAGGTGGGTCTTTTTTATTCTTGATTCCAGCATATTCGGTTTCTATACTTAAGTTATTTTAGCTATTCATTGATCTTCGTTGTTTGATAATTTAAAAGGAGAACTTCTCGCAGGCAGGAAATATGTATTTCTCACCATGGTTGGGGCTAATTACACATGGACAAATATGACCGCATGAATGATACCGGTTTTCACTTGCTTGCATAATGCAATTTTTTCATAATATTGGTCTTCAAGGTAAGTCCAATTTTCAGTTATATGCGTTATTATCTCAACCAACCTGTTTTAGCATATTGCAAATATTTGCTTCTACTTTGAGAAAGGCAAGCTAGGTAAGTTTACGTCGTGTTATGTTGTGTAATATTTATTGGGACATTGTTATTATTACATACTAATCATTGGTAATCTCAGACAACTTTTAAACATCTGCCATCTTAGATCGTTTTGCTGCAGATATATACGGCAATGTTTGTAATCAATGGAGAGAAAATATGTTTGTTATT
>NC_041391.1:715766057-715806570 GCF_002162155.2 Triticum dicoccoides | reverse complement strand
GGGGGGGGGTGAATAGACACTAGCAAGACCAAATTAGTTAGCAATTTTAATGTTTCACATAGCATTTAGGCAGATTTTGGCACAAGCTATGTAACAAGAAGAGCAGTCTACACCCACTTGGAAGAAGCGGGTAGCTATTTCCAAAAACAATCAACAACTAAAAATAACACCCTACAGATGCATCTCTAGAGTGTGACCAGTGGAAAGTAAAGAACATGCAAATGCAAGAAAGTTTTTTTTAAAGGACGTTGAACCCCCGTCCTCTGCATCAAGCGATGCACACAACCATATTATTATATTATTCAACAATGCCTTACAAGATAAATAATTGATCCTTCTCAATCCACCTTTGATGTTTATTAAATCTATCACAATAATGAATATTTAAATTAGGCACAACTTTTTGTGAGGAGAAAATGGAATGATAATTAGCCTTTCTTTTAGCAGGAGTGATAATTAGTCACGATTAACTCCATGCCGGTGATGGCGCAACGTTATATTCCATCACGTATTTCTTATAGGGGGTTCTTATTTATGTTTCAAAAAAATGTGGCACAATAATGACCCAACGAGCAGCCCATGTAACATCACACTTCAGGTTTTTATTTCTTGCACCTCTCATTTTGTGCAGGAATAAAAGAAAAACGATGGCTAAACAAAAATAAAATAATTGGAGATGGGAGTGGGAGGTATCAACCCCCTGCCTCTTAAAATGCAATGAAAGCGGTCTACCATTTGAGCTACATCCCCTTGTATTTTTATTTACATTAATTGTGCTAATTGACTAATACTACTAATTAACTGTGCTTACGGATCAATGACCCGTTCCATCGTATAGTATGGTGAAAGCGCGACGCGTGGCTAAATTATCATAATCAATTGATGATCTATAGGGGTACCAATTAAGTACACTTAAATCTTTTCATCAAGCTCATGAGCTATTCGTAGTACTGCTTTTTGTTTTGAATTGTTTGGATTGCTTACCGCATGTGTCACGTGGTATAGAGGGCATTTTTTTAAACTCAAAATGTAACATCAAACAAATAGCTGCCAAAGACTTGGTAATCTACTCAACTACTCTCCTGTTTGCTTGCCACCAACAAGAGTTAGAAGCTGTCATGGATAGTGACTACTCTCCTGTTTTGAACATTCTGTTGCCTTCATGGCGTCTTCCTAGTATTCAAACAGAGAAGGAGGATATGTAGTTCAAGAATGGCTCTGTAAGATTTGCCAAGCTGTTCAAACGAGACACATTTCTTGATGTCTTGGTGTCTCGGTGTTACATAATAATATATATTTAGTGTCTACATGATGAACCAACGTGCCTTCTTTAGCAAGGAACGTGGCGATCAATTTTCATGCATGCGAAGTCTTGTTTATGTAACGGCTGCACTAAAGGTGTATCAATGTCACGCCGTTGGAGCTAAATTAGCATGTGCTAGCTGCTGCTTGCCCAGAACATCATGGCGTGGAGGCCACTCGGTGTTGCCCACAAATTACACCAGCGATGCGGCCAGGCCGTGCCGAAGTTGAATATGGTGAGGTTGCTGACGTAGGAGGCGGAAGGCGGAGCTAGCGCGCAGGTGAACACGCCAGAGGCGCATGGCGCGGTGGACATCGAGGGTGTCGTACACATAGAAGCAGTTGCCGCTCCGCTGTAAAGTACATCACGTACATAACAGTTTAGGCTGCTAGTTGCCAGTAGCCAAATTCAGTTTATTCACAAGGTAACAGCAGGATCTAGTGTACTGAAATCTTTTGGACGAAATTAAAGCAAAGGAAATAATTCCGTTAAAACAGATGCAATACGTACCAGCATTGGTCAGGGATTCCTGTACATGGAACATGATACCACTTTGAACATCAGAATATATGATCAGATAGTTGTTCCTACTGTAGGGACTAGCTGTTCCTACTGTAGGGACTGAAGACAGAAAAAAAACTGAAATCAAGACAAATATGTAATGGGAAAGCATAGGAAATACTGTTGCGTATCAGTAAGGCTTACATTCATTTGCATCATGGTAGATTGGTCAAATTCGCAGAAGCTCGGTGTTGGCCTCAGATTACTCCAATGACGTGGGTACATGCCCTGCCAGAGTCGAAGATGGTGACGTCGACGTACGAGTTGAGACTACAGGGAGTAGCTGAGGAGACAGCTAGCAGGCGGGCACACCAGAGGCAGATGGTGAGGTTGGCATCCATCGAGCAAGTGCCATGGCAGCACAAACCACCAGGCGGAGCGCAGCATGCCGGAGGAGTGTGAGGGTGGCCCGGTTTTGCGAGCAGTAAGAGGCAGGCCACAGGAAGCGCGTTGTTCACGGAGTGGAATGTCATGGCTTGGTGCGTGTCATTGGCATTGGGGCATTGTAGTGTGCACATACAAGCGTTTGCCACTCCGCTGAAAAGTAGATACAAGACATGTTAGGTTGCTAGTAGCTGGCAGCAGAAAGATTCAATTTATTGTGAGTCCACAACAGGATTATGTGAAAACACGTACTACGTACTACTCCCTTCGTTCCCAAATATTTGTCTTTCTAGCCATCTCGAATGGACTACAACATACGGATGTATGTAGACATGTTTTAAATTATAGGTTCACTCATTTTGTTCCGTATGTAGTCATTTGTTGAAATCTCTAGAAAGACAATTATTTAGGAACGGAGGGAGTAGCATCGATCAAGGAGTCCTGGACGAAGAATATGATGCCACCAATCTAAGCTTAGAAGCACATGTTTGGATAGCTATTCCCCCTTATGAACTGAAGAAAACAAGTAACTGAATTTTAAAGGCAATAAAGATTTCATAGGGGGTAGAGAAAATAGTACAGCATAGCAGTAAAGGACTTTATTTTGCTTCATGGCGCACATGTTTCATGAATAAGATTAGGCTACCTTGAATCATGCTTTCTTTGGGTTTGGCTTTGCCAATTAATAGGGAGCACAGGTAGCGGAAAACCTGGACGGTTACACCAAGTTGACAAGTCAATGTGATGCAAACCCCAAAATCCAGCATATGGAACATGGGATTGCCACTTTTGATTAACAGAACGGCCAACTAACAGAGCTTCTGCTATTATTTGGATGGAAGAGCTGTCGTGAATTCAGATTTGCCAACTGACAGAGCCCTTGTAGTTGTTCTGCAGAATCTGAATAATCGCAATTCATGAGTTAACCACAGAACTGGATATGATTGAAATCTATCATAAGCCATCAAAGCATATGAAATCAATATGTCAAAATAGATATGCACTGGCAATTGTCCCCGAGTCCTGAACACTGAATAGGATACCATGTCTTAAGCTTCAGAGATCAGAATACATGTTTTGATACTTGTTCCGACCAATGAATGCAGAAATGAATTGGCAAATGGCCCATGGAAGTCAAGTACAGAACCTGCAGTGTTCCATAATATGGAAGTTAGAATCATATTTCAGACCTTAATAAAACATTACAATTGCCTTGACATTACAAATGAAGGACTTGTGAAGAACAAACATACCACCTTTTTCAATTGATATTACAAACGAAGGACTGATGAAGAACAAATGCCGCATAGTATGTGTCACGAACATACCTACACGTTCAGGATGTCCTGACAGAAGGAAGATCATAATCAGAACATTCGAAAAATAAAAAAAGGAACATACTTCCAATAAAGGGTTCTTCTCTGGTCTGAGTTCTGCGCAAGTCTCGAATGAATAGAAGCAAGTGCCTGATGAATGATAAGTATTTACCTGTTGCCCACTTGTCAGCCGAAGAATAGGATGATGGCGACAGATCAATGTCTTCAACGTCTTCTTCCTCATCTCCCTGAATCATTTCAGCAACATGTGTTGTATACATCAAAATCCATTATCATGCATGATTTCTAGACAAAGAGGGAAATCATATGCACTAAGCTGAGAGGGAAATCATGCCGATTGAGCAAACACAGGAAAACTCATGTGTCTAGAGAGAGAGAGAGAGAGGCATGCGTACCAGGGCCGGCGCAGAGCAGGACCAACTCATTGCGATTGTGCGACCCCGCGACCTTCCCCCGCTGGCCGCCATCATTCCACTCCACCATCGCCCACGCGTGCCACCGGCGGCGATGATCGAGAGGGAGAGAGAGGGGGGAAGGGAAACCCCGATAATCGAGAGGGGGCGGCGAAGATTCCCACCACTTCCAGACCCCCCATTCGTGCGAGATCTCTCCCGCTGATCCTCCCTGGTTTAGTTCAGTCGGATACATGTTAGCCTGCAATCGAAAGCATGTTAGCATGTCAGATCTCAGAAGTAAAGGCAGGCATCACCTCAAATCAAATTAAGACTGGGGTGAGTTACGTACCCAATCCTTCTACCGAAAATCATGGTGTCCATGTACAGAAAACCATGGGTCACTTTCTTTCAGTTTGCTGGCTTGCTCAGTTAGCGGCGAGCACCATACTTGCAGCACTTCCAGTGAAGCTGGGAGCCCCTCCTTGGGCAGTAGGAATTGGGTTTTCTCACAGCCCGTGATCCCTAGTGTCTTGAGAGAAGAAAGGCCACGTGACCCTTGAGGGAGGGACTGCAGGTTCTCGCAATATGCAAATTCTAGATTTTGGAGGGAGGTGAGGAGCTGCAGCGCTTGCTCTTGCTCTTCCGTGAAGGTTGTCGCCCGTTGATCATAACTGAACTGCAATGTGTGGAGGCTTGCGGCAAGGTGGTTGCAGATGGGAGCAGTAAGAACTGCCGAGATGCTATCCACCTCTAATTCTTCCAACTGGAATGAACCTGCATGCATTACTTTTTTCGAAAAGGGGATTCCCCGGCCTCTGCATCAGATAGATGCATACGGCCATCTTATTAATCAAATAAAGTAGTGCCAACAAGGTTCCAAAGGTCTCAAAAAGTAAAAGTAAAGCACATAAAGCTCACACAGAGCCAAAGAGGGCTAGAAACATCAACTAGCCGGAACAAGACGCCACAACCGGCTGGCTAAAACTAGATAGGGATGCTAAATGCCTATCCTATTACATGACCGCCATCCAAACCGGTTGAAGATATCCCGATCTACCATCTCCCAGCGGACAGACCCAGTAACCAAATGCTCCCTGGCCTCCGTCTGGGTGAGTAGCGACCACGAACGGATCAGTGCCGTAGTTCGGAATAAGACCTGCAAAAAATGTATACATGATATTCTGTTAAAGACGAAATCATTTATGCAATTCCAGATAGTCCACAACAGAGCACATACTCCAACCCGAATATGTCTCGCTAAGTCAGGCTCAATCCCATTAAGCCATGTCCCAAATAACGCATTAACAGAATTCGGTGGGTTGATATTAAAAGCAATATGGATTGTCTGCCAAAGAACCTTGGCCAGCGGGCAATCAAAAAAGAGGTGTTTGATAGTCTCATCCCGATCGCAGAAACTACATCTAGTAGGTCCTGTCCAATTACGCTTTATCAAGTTGTCCTTAGTTAAAATAACTTGTTTATGGACAAACCACATAAACACTTTTATTTTGAAAGGAACTTTGACATCCCAAACATGCTTGGACGTAGGAATGGAGTGCGAATTAATAGCATCAATATACATTGATTTGACCGTAAATACTCCAGACTTAGTTAACTTCCAGCGTAATTCATCGGGTTGTTGAGAAAGCTGGACTTCCATCAGTCTCCTAACTAGACGGAGCCATTCTTCCCAACGATTGCCCACTAGCGCTCGTCGGAACTGAATATTAAGGGGGGTAGATTGAAAGACCGATGCAACGAACACCTCACGTCTTTGAACAATGCGGTACAAAGACGGGTATTGGATGGCCAAGGGTGTGTCACCGAGCCAAGTATCCTCCCAGAAACGTGTACTCG
This sequence comes from Triticum dicoccoides, assembly GCF_002162155.2. Classification (NCBI taxonomy): domain Eukaryota; kingdom Viridiplantae; phylum Streptophyta; class Magnoliopsida; order Poales; family Poaceae; genus Triticum; species Triticum dicoccoides. The sequence goes on along the minus strand of NC_041391.1, from coordinate 715,800,733 downwards.
AGCCGTTTCCAATTACAAATTTCGTCCTATTAAACAATGCATGTTTGACTTTCATAAGGCCTTTCCAGAAGGGCGAGTCAGTCGGCCGAACTGTAACCTGGGACAAAGTTTTTGTCTGGAGGTACTTGCTGCGAAGGATTTGAGCCCACATAGCATCATTCTCCTGAGAGAGCTTCCACAGCCACTTGCTAAGAAGACATTTATTCTTAACTTCGAGATTCTCAATCCCGAGACCCTCTTGGTCTTTTGGTCTACAAATGATATCCCATTTAGCAAGTCGATATTTTCTTTTGAGCTCATCACCCTGCCAAAAAAAGCGCGATCGATAGAAGTCAAGTCTCTTCCTAACCCCAACTGGCACCTCAAAGAACGATAGAAGAAACATTGGCATACTCGTGAGCACCGAATTAATTAGAATTAATAGGCCTCCGTATGACATGAGCTTACCCTTCCAGCAACTCACTTTCTTCTCAAATCGGTCCTCGATGCACTTCCACTCTCTGTTTGTGAGCCTACGATGGTGGATAGGAATCCCCAAGTAAGAGAAGGGTAACTCTCCCAACTCACATCCAAACAATTGCCTATAAGCATCATGTTCATCTTTGGCCCTACCAAAACAGAACAACTCACTCTTATGAAAGTTTATCTTTAACCCGGTCAATTGTTCAAATTGGCATAACACCAGCTTCATATTTCTCGCCTTGGCCAAGTCATGCTCCATAAAGATGATAGTATCATCAGCGTACTGAAGGATGGAAACACCTCCATCAATAAGATGAGGTACCAATCCACCGACTTGACCATTTTCCTTAGCCCGTCCTATCAAAATTGCCAACATATCCACGACAATGTTAAACAAGATAGGGGACATCGGATCTCCTTGTCTTAGGCCTTTATGTGTCTGGAAATAGTGACCTATGTCATCATTAACTCTAATTCCCACACTACCTTTTTGCGTAAATGATTCAACCTGTCGGCGCCAGGCTTCATCAAAACCTTTCATACGCAATGACTGTTGGAGAAATGGCCATTTGACCTTATCATACGTTTTCTCGAAATCCACCTTAAAAATCACTCCATATAATTTTTTGGAATGAATTTCATGGAGCGTTTCATGCAAGACTACCACCCCTTCAAGGATATTTCTGTCCGGCATGAAAGCGGTTTGGGATTGTTGCACCACAGAATGCGCAATCTGTGTGAGTTTGTTAGTCCCAACCTTGGTGAAAATTTTGAAACTAACATTGAGGAGACAGATCGGCCTGAATTGCTCAATTCTTACCGCATCTGTCTTCTTAGGAAGCAGTGTGATAGTCCCAAAATTTAAGTGAAATAATTGAAGCTGTCCAGAAAACAGATCATGGAACATAGGTAGTAAATCCCCCTTAATAATATGCCAGCACTTCTTATAGAACTCTGCCGGGAATCCATCCGGTCCAGGAGCCTTATTGTTTTTCATTTGTGTAATGGCCTCAAACACCTCCTTCTCCGAAAACGGGGCAACCAGAATATCATTATCGGCACCCGATAGCTGAGATACATCCTCAGTCCTGGACTCATCGAGGGACACACTATTATCCTCCGAGGTCCAAATAACTTCTTATAATATTCGGTGATATATGTTTTTAGGTTATCCTGACCTAAAATAATTCCCTCGTCTTGCTCAAGCTGAAAGATACGCTTCTTTCTGTGTTTTCCATTGGCAATCAAGTGGAAGAACTGAGTATTCGCATCCCCCTGGACCACTTTTCGGACTTTAGCATGCAAAGCCCACTTCAGTTCTTCTTCGCGGAGCAATTCTTTTAACCTCTTCTCTGCCTCATTTTTAACCTGAAGCTCAGCTGGTGATAAAATATGGGATTCGGCCTGTATGTCCAGGTCCTGTATAAGAACAAGGAGTCTATCCTTTTCTATCTTATACTCATCACTGAGGTGTTTAGCCCAGCCCCGTAGGAAGCTTCTCAAATGCCTAATCTTATTCTGCCAATGCTCAATCGCAGTTTTGCCTCCTACACCTTTGACCCATTCCCTGGCAATCAAGTCCAAGAACCCCTCGCGTTCAAACCATGACATCTCGAAGGAGAAGGTGTTCTTGTTACCCACGTGGTTCGGCTCCCCTGAGTCCACGAACAATGGGGTATGATCAGATATTCCCCTCGAAAGAGCTTGCACCGTAACCAGAGGAAACTTTTGTTCCCACTCCACGCTCGCAAGAACTCGATCAAGTTTTCATAGGTTGGGTTTGGCAGAGCATTAGCCCAGGTAAACTTTCGACCAGAAAGCTCAATTTCTCTCAGATCTAAGCTTTCAATAATGGTGTTGAACATAAAGGACCATCTGCCATCAAAGTTATCATTGTTCTTCTCCTCTCTCCTCCTGATGATATTGAAATCACCTCCAACTAGAATTGGCAGTTGTTCTGAACCACAGATTCGAACAAGGTCCGCTAGAAATTCCGCTTTAAGCTCGGGCTGTGCGGCACCATAAACCGCCACCAAAGCCCAGTTAAAACCATCTATCCTAGACCTAACTCGAAATTTCACCGCGAAGTCCCCCATCACTACACTTCGGACTTCGAGCGAATCGCATCTCACACCTAGTAAGATACCTCCCGATCCTCCTCGCAAAGGTAGGCAATGCCAATCGAAATCAATACCACCCACAAGAGATGAGAGAAACAGTGGTGCAAAGTTATCTCTACCCGTCTCCGATAGAGCAATAAAATCTAACCTCTGCTCTAAAGCTGCCTCAGCCAGGAATCTTTTTTTAGCCAAGTCCTTTAGACCTCTGCTATTCCAAAAAATTCCTCTCATATTTCATCATGGAACTTTTTAGTGGTTCGAATCCTAGCACTCCTACGAACTGCGGAATCGAGATAAATCTTCTGTTTCCACTTACGCTTAGGTTTACTAAGCTCAGTCTCCCGGTCCTCATGACCGGGTTGACAGATATGATTATCATCATTCTGTAGGGGTGTATCATCTTCCTCACCGTCATGAATGGTGGGTGCTAGATCCACACACAGATTATCGAGCACTCGAACCCCTAACGCATTAATCTCATCATCATTCATTGGCTTAACTGCTGCAAGATTACGAATAGTCTCTAGAACACGTTCCGCCTCCAAATCTAATAGATCATTCACCGAATTGGTAATCTCACTATCCGTAGCACCTAGTGAAACTCCTAATTGGTTTGCATTATTTATAACGTCCTCATTAGAAAAATGCAATAAGGTATTAGATAGGTTGACGGACATACCAGAAGATGAAGCAGCATCCTGAAGCTTGGCCGCCCTCGTAGCGCACCGCAGCTGCATATCGTCCACCTCAGGGATGTCAAGGATGCGGGCACTCATCCGTCGCCCCTCAGAGATAGGATCCGGGATCCGACCAAACGCGACAACCTCCTCCCTAGTAAAACCCGGCACTGAAGCCCTGAAAGGTGGTGCCGAAGTTACCACAGGTGGCGTCTGCAGGTTCCCGATCCCCTGAGATGGGTGCCCCATACCCGGGACCCCGACTAAAGGTAGTGCCGAGGAGGGTAGAGTGGGGGCCGCCTGCCCGCACCCTCCTCCCACCTCGGCCGCCGGCTCAGACGAAAGAGCCAACGGCGAGGTAGTCCTCCTGATCGCCGGTGAAGAGGGAGGAGACAGGGCCTCCTGCCCCGGTGTCCCCCCTAACGAAGTAGCACCCCCAGTGGTTACCACCACCGGAGTAGCAGTAGCCGAGGCCTCCTGCCTCGGGCTCCCTCTCACAGCACCGGCCGACCCCCTCGGGGCCGGCGAGACCGACGCCCCCGGGGTCGATATGGGGACGGGAGAGGACGGGGCCACCTGCCCCGATCCCCCTCCCCCACAGCCCAACGCAACCGCAGTCGCCGACACTGAAGTCGCGTCCGCGTGAGGCGCCAAAACAGGAGAAGCGCCATCCTGCCTCCGCACCGCAGCGCCGCCCAGAGTCCTCGCCTGTCGTCCAGCAGACAAGCCAGCCTCCCCCTCAAACTCCAAAGGAGGGAGCGTGTGCTCAAGACAATCACCAGACTCAACCCGGTCACTCCATAGTCTGGGAGGTGCCGAGGCTGGCTCAAAAGACCCGAATCGCACAGTAGTCATGGGAACCGTTGGTGAGATTGCGGGCGCAACCCCGGTCCCCTCCCTGGGAGACTGAGAACCTGGGTGAGTACCGTTAGCCCCCTCTCGTGCGGGCCCATCTGACGGGGGCCCCTTGGCCCCAGCATTACCATCCCTGTCCTGCATGTCAACATCATTACCATTAACAACATCAGCAAATAGATCGGTGTCCTCAAACTCGATCTCTAGCGGGAACACCTCTCCCTTATAGGTCCAGTTGACCTTATCAGGCACAAACTCAATATCCAGCACGCTAACTAAAAGTCGTGCAACCCCATTGGCATGCGTGAAAGCCATATCCACTTTTTCAGTCTTTCCAACCATGATGCCTAAACTGGCCACCACTCGAGCATCCTGCAGAGGTTTAGATGGAGCCCCTATAAACCGCAACCAGACCTGCGTAAGCGGCTTTCCTTTAGGCTCAACCTGCTTCCACTCGTTGAACTCCAGGATACACTTAGTCCCTGGAACTTTACACAAGCCAAAGCTCAATAATCTCAGGTATCCTCCGGGACCTCTCTCGCCGCCGGGGACTCAAAAAACATAAGCTCAGCACAGTAAACTCCATAAATATTCAGCGTCGGAGGCAGGTCATGCAATAACGGGCACTCCCCCGAGATATGAGCCGGCTTGCCACACGTGTTACACAGCTCGGCCACACACTCAGCAATGAAGTGGCCCTTCTCCCCACAACGGTAACACATCATCTTCTCCTTCTTGCGCGCATACTTGGACGCCCTCTCAGTCTCGGGCCTGTCGGTATCCTCAGCCACCTTCCCAGCCTCAGGTACCTCGGCACTGGCCAAGGCATGAACCACCTCCATCGCCTGGGTAGGAAGCTCAGAAGAAGCATGGTCGGTCTCCACTGCAGACGCCGCAGGATCAACTGCTCGAGGCGGAGGCAGTCGGCGAAATCTGCCACGGCCCCCACCCCAGTGACCACGATGGCCACGAAAGCCACCTCTCTGATGGTGGTCCGGGCCTGAGGCCCCCTCGACGAAACCACCTGAAGGGCTGAGAAAGGGTCTCTCCGCAGACCCGTCGCTCTGCCATGCATAACCACGACCCCCACCCGTGGAGGAGGAGCCTCGATGCTGTCCCTCACCATATGCATCATACCCGTCGTCCCCCCACTGGCCTCGGGGCGGATCATTGGGCCCTCCGCTGCTGGAATTCTGTCTCGTTTGCGTCGGAACCGCACGATTCTAAGCCGGCCTTGCGACGTAGTGGGGCGGAGGCTTCCCCCCATGGGCAGAACCACCGCGGGCAACCTGAGCTGTAGCAGCCACGGCCGGCGCCGGCCGCCGCAGGCCAGCACGACCCACAGCAGGTTGCGCAACGGGCGCCCCACCCGGCGCAGGTGGCCTCAACCCGGCCCGCCCTGTGGCAGGGGGCAGTTGCCCCGGTGGTGGCCGGATGTCCGGGGAGCCAGCGCCTCAGCCCGGATGAGCGGTCGCCACTCCACCGCCCGCCGGTGGCCTCTGACCGGGCGGCGCCGGTGCTCCTCGACCAGCACCTGCCACCGGCGGCGAGGCCGCCCCACCCCTACCTACTGCTTTCATGGTAGGCGGCGGCGCTACCCCACGGCCAGCCATCACACTGAGCGGCCGGACCTCCCTTGCCCGACCGGCTCCACAGGCGAGTGGGTGGATACGCTTCGCACGGCCAAGACCAGAAGATCGGAACCCAACCTTCCCTTGCTTGCAAACCCTAGTGCTCGGCTGGGACGAAACCGTAACAACACGATCAACGGGATTGCATGCACGCGTAATAGAATCGCTCGTGGAAACCGGACCTGCCTGGGCCTCATACCCAGCAGTCTCGGGCCCTAGCGACAATGTTGATGCTTCAGGCAAAACCGACCCACAGAAGCCCAACAGGTGTTTCAAACGCTCCTGACGCGCCGTCGCGATCTGGATCACCGGGATCGTCGGCACGGCTGCCGCGTTCACCTCCGGCCCCGATCGAGACACCGCGGCATCCCCATCCCTGTCTTCTTCTTCTTCATCGATGCATTACTTTGCTCCTTGCAATCTCTGACAGCAGATCCCCTGCTATAGACATGTTCCCTTGGAGCCTAGAAATTATGACCAACTTTTTGAGGTTGACTGTGATGAGAGGATTGAATCCATCCATTGTTAATTCTTCGCAATTCTTCACGATTAGACTGGTGAGAGAGGTGAGGTTTGAGAGCAGACCCATTGACCACATGCTTGAGTCTGAGCGAATACCAAGTTCCTTGAGGTAAGCAGGGAAAGGCTTGATGGCATGGGCTCCTCCACCTACTTCTCCCTTGAGCCACCAAGAGAACAATTTCCCACAAGCATATCTTGTAAATGATTGCAGCATCCTGAGTACCGAAAGTCCTCCATCCTCCACAGGCAGAAATTCAAGGCTCTTACACTGGCATAAGGTAAGCCGGGAAAGAGCTGGGAAACGTTTCAAAGCATTTGAAAATAATTCTCCAGTAATACATAAACCACTTATGCCAAGATTCTGAACAGAATGGAGAACAACACTATCATCCAGTTCTGCAGAAAACATGTCGTCGCATTCTTCAAACTGTATACTTATCAGGGAGTTTATCTTGTTGAGATTTGAAAACGATATGTGTGACCCACCCAGAATAAGCATATCCTCTACTTCATCCAAATTGTGGAAGGCCAAAGCACCATCATACTTTTCAATTGTGAATTCCTTCTTTCTTTCCAATCGTAGCGATGAGCTATGATTGATCAGTTGCATATCTGATAGTGTGGAGGTATGAGGCATGGGTGGAAACTGAGACAACTTGGGGCAGTGTTCAATACGAAGACTGAACAAGCTGGTAAATAGGTCAGAGTACTCCAAGAAGGGAAACGAGCAGAGAGAGGGACAATCTTCAAGTGTGATACTTTCAAGCACTGAAAAGAGATGGCTATTGGGCTCCCCAACCCACTCCACAAGTTCAGGCATGTCCACCAAATCAAGTGTCTTCAGGTGCGTGAATCTTCTTCCTGTAACAGTACTAAAGCCAAGCCTCAACACACGCATTCCAGAAATACTCTTCAAGGTGAGCTTGGTGAGGTGTGGTAGCTGCTCAAAAGCTGGATAAGTGACCCAAGATAGACCCTCTAGATGGAGAGACTCCAACCTTTTTGTGCTCAAGTCATCACACAACCATCTAGGACAATTGGCGACCCCAGGATTTGTAATGCTAAGCACCCTAAGATCAGGATGTGGTTGAAGACCTTCAAGAACATCATCATCTACAGCCTGATGCTCCTCACTCCAAACTAATCTCAGATCTTTCAGATTTTTTTTTATTTTTCAGTTTGGCAGCACTCGCTTCTCCTTTGGACGCCACAGTTTCAAGATTACATATGCATAGTTCTCCTCCCAGCTCTCCCAAATCCCCCAGCTGACTTATTTCAAATCCAACACCCTCTTTCTTAACATTGAACTCTTTTAGCCCATGTAAACACTTCATCTTTCCAACCTCAGGAATATTGGAATGGAGTTCTTTAGAAGAAAAAAAATGGCGTAAATTTATAAGGCGACTAAAGTCTTTGGGCAAATTTTCACTACCAAACCAGAGATTGAGGTCCAGAAATTTCAAGTGATAAAATCTAGACAATGTGCTCGGTAAAGTCATTTCTTCTAAGCGGTTGGGCGAACTAATTTCAAGGTATTGGAGGTGGATAAGATTTGAGAAGTTTTTGGGCAAAGATTCTATAATGTTAATTGGTATAAAAAGAATTCGAAGACCTTTGATTTCTTCAAATACATCTTTAAAAATATTAGCTATTGTTGCATTAGGTGACCCAAAAATCATCAAAGTCCGCAAATTACCAATGTCTATTCTATCCTTCACTTTACCCATTTCTTCTTCAAAACTTTCACCGCATATATCTTCTATAGTGATTGATAAGTGCCTAACAGATTGTGGGATGTTGTCCGCGCTAAAACTTGAACACCTTATATTGACACATTCTTGTGATGAAACATTTCGTGATAATTCATGCAATAAATCATGCATCACATAGTATTGCTCACCAGAACTATCAACTCCCTTCATGAGAAAACCATTGTCTACTAGTTCTTCTAAGTAATTCTTATCATGTCGGCAACTAGAGTCCAATATACCTACCGCAGTCCAAAAGCTAGTAGTTTGTAAATTATAAAACTTGTAATCTTCCGGAAAGAGGGCACAATACGAAAAACATTTTTTTAGAAGGAAAGGAAGGTAATCGTAGCTAATTTTCGGAGATGGTAAAATATCATCATTATTTTTTGCATTTTGCCACTCATCCTTTTCAAGAACTTCCATCCAATATTCCCGAGAAATGTTTTTCCTCAATAAACGACCAACTGTATTGGCGGCTAGGGGTGAACCCTTTAGTTTCTTTGCAATATCCTCTGCAACATCAGTTAACTCATCTTCATAATGCCGAGGTTTGTTAAGAACAAATATGCATGCTTCAAATAATTTGAAAAAGTCATCAGCTTCCAAACCATGCAGTTCTACTGGATCGGTTGTTTTCACCATTTGTACTACTGAAGGAAACCTAGTTGTGACAAGAACCATGCTTCCCTTAATTTCCCCCTGTTTAAATGGAGCCAATAGGTTATTCCATTCACTTTCACTATTGCATTTCCAAATGTCATCCAAGACAATTAAAAACCTTTTGGACTTCAATCTCTCAGCAATGGATTTCTGAAGCTGGTCTAAATTGGCTGTTTCAACTGTACATTTGTATTTTTCATTTTCAATTGCTGGTATGCACCCTAGGATCTGCCGGGTGAGGTTGGTCACATCAAAACCAGTCGAGACACATACCCAGACCCTAACAATGAAGTGCTCCTCAACCCTTTTCTCATTATACAAGTGTTGGGTGAAGGTTGTCTTTCCCATACCCCCAGGGCCAACAAAAGGCAGAACAGAAAGGGTTTCACCAAGATATGTGGTACCAGTGAGCGCACTTATAGTTTGCTCAAAGATGGCTCCCCTCCCATACAGTTTATCTTGTGCAGCTACTGAACTTGTGGGAGGCCTTTTGTGGGTGATAGGTGTGCTTGTTGCAGTGTTACTATGGTTTGGAATTTTGAGCAAGTCAGAGACAGGTTCACATATGGAGTTCAATTCCTCTATTACTGACTTGATTCTATTGGACATATCCACTCTGTCAAAAGACAACTTGTGAAGAGGCCCACCATCATTGCCACCACCAGACCTTGTTGCATTTTGTGGCTTACTAGTGACAACAGCAACGGAAGAATCACTATCTTGAGTACGCGAGCAAGAAAAGCATGGAATCCAGTTACCGATGGTGTGGCGAGCAGCATGACGGACATGAAGGGCAGGGCCCTGGACCCCACCGCCGAGGTCCGCGGCAGCCTCCTTGGTGCCGTCGAGCTGGTCCTGGATCATGAAGTAGTGGAGCTCATCGAGCATGTCCTCAGCCTCGTCGGCCTTCTTGCTCAGGTTCTCCAGCAACCCATGGAAGCCAGGGTTGTTGCTGAGGTCCCTTCCCACGGATGCGTGGAGCAGCGCTTGTGTGAGCAAGAGCTTCTCTTGGATGTCGTGGAAGTTGAGGCCCAGCTCTTTGCTGGAAACGTAGGAAGCCACCAGGTCATCGGACAGCTTCGTGAGCACCTTGCCGAGAAGCCAGTTGGCCGCAGCGACGGCCGTCTCCATCTCGGGATGGCCCCGAGCGTGGGCTGGCGTTGGTCTGTGTGGTGGGAGTTTTGTGTGTGTTTTGGGTAGAAAGGTAGGAGTGTGAGGTGAGCGCATCTTGGAGGAACCTCGATGGCTCGTTTTATAGCTGCTCGAGGCCAAGGGCAGGTTCCACTCAATACGGTATTACCAATGCAACAAAAATATCCGGACTTGTTTGCCTCTTGATTGAACAATTCGCAAGGTAATCATCTAGGAAGAAGATTCTCTAAATTAAATTAAGAGTGGTGTAGTTATACACCTCACATGGGGATCAAGCTGGAGTTTACCAGATGAGCCGATGCATTGGCGACGAATTAGCCACTGTCGTGCACCCATGCATTAAGGAAGCATCCGAGAAGAAGATTCTCTCCAAGTATATTACGAGCAGCGTACGTAGTTACTTACAACTCACGTGTGGATCCAAGGTTTATTCCTTTAATCCAAGTGTATAGCAATAACTACTGTTAGATTCAAACTTGGTAGACGAGCCTGCAACATTGATCAAAGAGGAGCCTAAGTTAATTAGCCAGCCCAGATGTTAGCTTCAGTCATAAAGGATGGATGCAATCTTTCGATCGATCCAATCGGTGGCAGTGGCGACCAAGCAAAGTCAATTGTACGATTGATTGGCTGTTCAATGAAGCAGGGAGCATCCAATTAAAGAGCCATCTTAGCTCCGTTGGTTTCTGTAAACTGAATTCTATATTGATAAGTAGTATAAGATCCAGACTTGGCCGACGGGTCAGCATGTGATGGAGAAACCTGAGAATAGTTTCAGATCCAGGTTAAAACCAACTCAAACCACACGACTTCCTTCCCAGCTACGAATCCAATCCAAACCAAACACTGAGGTCTAGAATCCAAACCAAACCAAGCTAGGTGTATTTTCCATCCAAACCAATCCAAACTGTTTCATTTTTTTGGATTAAATCCATAGTTTCAAACTATGGACAAGCTGCTGTTTTCCAACCGTGAAGCTACTAGTCACCTGCTCGGTCGTCTGTGCGCTTAATGGAGAGAGACATGATGATGCTGCAGTCGCTGGTCTGCGCGCTTGAGAGAGAGAGAGAGAGAGAGAGAGAGAGAGAGAGAGAGAGAGAGAGAGAGAGAGAGAGAGAGAGAGAGAGAGAGAGAGAGAGAGAGAGAGAGAGAGAGAGGGAGGGAAACGCGACCGACGTACCTCCAGCAGGGTCACTGGTTTGTTCGTGAGATTAGAGATTGAAACGATTTAAGACCGATTGGTCTGTGTCCAGACCGATCCAATCCAGTCCAATAAATGTTAAAGCCCAAACTAGACCAGATTATATTAGAGCTTCAGACCATTTAAACCAATCCAAAGACAACCTACTAGAAAACCAAACTAAAACTTTGGTTTCAACCCAAACTATTCACAGGCTTAGGAGGGTGCGAAGAGGAGCTGCTAAGGTCGGTGGTAACTGAGGGGCAGCATGTGATCCTGACTAGATTCAATAAGAAAAAGAAAGGATGCTGCACTGCGTGTTTGTACTTGTTGGATCGGTGAGGACTGGGGACCTAGCAAAGTTAATGGTACCGTTGCTTGGCTGTGTGCTCAAGGAGAGGAAGCATCCTGATGTTTCTTTGATCGTGACTCAGCTTCAATCAATTGGAAAGAGAAAGGATGCTGCTAAACTGCGTTGTCTGTCTTAATTTTAAGTTGTGAGACATGGGTGACATGGTGCCGGAGGTAAGCAGGGTGACGTCGAGCAAATTCATCTCTAATGTACATACCCTATTGCCTTCCTTCAGTAACTGTGCGCTAGCTGTTGCAAGTTATCAGACTAGCCTTAATAATATATAGTTCATGACGCACAGGGGAATTAACCTAGTGAAAAAAGTCCCCCTTGCCAAGCACGTCGTCCCCGCGCGGGCAACCCGGGAGGCGGCGCCACACCCGCCTCCGGCACCCGTCTCCGCCCTCCCCTCGCCTTCGCCGCCGGCCGGAGCCGCCGGGGCAAGCCCCTTGCGGTGGCTGGCGGCGGGGCACCATCTCCCCTCTCCCCTAGGTGGGGGTGGGCGCGAGACATCCTGCCGGGGCAGAGGCATCGGGCGGACGTGTGGCCTGATGGCGTGGTGACGGGTGCTGCGCGACGATGGTGGGGCGACAGCTCGAGGCGCGGCGACTGCATCCCGCGGCGGTGGCCAGGTTCCAGATCTAGGGTCCGGTGCCTCGGGTGCTTCTGGCGGGCCCCCTAGTCGGTTGGCGTGCTGCTTTCCGGCCAGCGGCGTGGGAGGGCACGCATGCTCGTGACGGCGGGATCTGGCCGGCAGGGGGTGCGGGACAAGGCGGCTTTGGCCGGAGGTTTGCTGCTCTATCCCCGGCGGCTGTGGCTGATGGCGATGGGGGTCCTCTAACTTGCTTGTGGGGGTATGGCCTCGGCTGAATAGGGAAGTGGTGTGTGTCTAGGTGAGGTACGGCGGTGCGGTGTTAGGGTTCTGCAGACAGTGTAGGTTGTTGGTGCTGGCCTCCTTCCCCTAGATGTGTACCGACAGTGCTCAGGGTTGGGCGGGCGCCGGTGGTGCCAGCTGCACGCGTAATGGGGAGGTCCAGATCTCGGGTTCATGCTTGGGCGGGCCAGTTCGGGGCCCGGGGCGGATCGAAGCCCGTGCTTTGGGTAGGTCTGGTCAGGCGTGGCCTGGGATTTGCTCGCGGGTGATGCTCGTGCCCTCCGCGGGTAAGGTGGTCAGGGGTGGTGGTCGTGATATTGTGGCTTCCATAAGCGGATCGGCGCCAAGGCCCCAGACATGGCGTTGTGCGAACTCGCCTAGGCCAGGGGCTTGTTCGCCGACGGGTGTCGGCAGTCACGGAGTCATGTCCCCCCTAATCCACTGGGATTGCCTAGGGACCCAGGCGTGGGTGCTTCCTACAGTGGAGGAGCTTACCCAAACTTGGTGACTGATGCCAGGCTAGGAGTAGATGATGTGCCTCTGCTCCTCCTATTGTGGTTGAGTGCATGGTGAAGTGAGCAAAGCACGATGTCTGGTAGCAGGGATGCCAGGGCTGCGGCCCCGGATGGTGGTCCGCATCGGTGGCTCTTCGGCGGGCACCATCGCAGCGGTGGTGGCTCTCTTTCCGGATTGTGTGGACAACGAAACATGCTATGAAGGGTGGATCAGGCGCACTCTCTTCCCTCGGAGGGGCCGCCCTGATCCGGATATGGGGATCTGACCTCGTCACGCTCGACCTGGCAGCCTCTTGGTGACACGCGTGAGCTGCCGAGCGAAAGCTCCGAGCCTCGGTGCAGATGACGGCGACGCCTGTGGGTACCGCGCTCTTCTTGAAGATGTCATTGTGGTTCTTCTCTCCATGTTAGGGCTCCGGGGGAAAACCTTTGTCCACTATGGACTCGGCGGCAGCGATGCTCGGTGCTGCTTTCCCTCTTGAGGGCGTTGTCGTGGAGTTTAGTTGTACTAGGCCGATGCGTGCTCCGGTGTTTGGATCTCCTGTGTTCTTTGTTGGTAGCTTAGTCGTGTGTTATACTTGATCCAAGTATCCTAGGATCGGCTTTGTAAGAGGGCTACCTCACAATCTTGTATCGTTTGGTCGTGTACTTTGTTTGGTTGTTGCTTTATGTATAAAGCGGGGCGAAAGCCTGTTCGGAGATATATATAGTTCATCAATGCAAATCACTTTTATGATTTACTACTATCTTCTGGTATAGGGGTGACATCCGTACATCTTGATCCAGATAGAGTTTTAGACATACAAGTACTTTGTGTTTTAGAAGTGCCAGAATGGTCGATCGATGAATCGTTCGGTAATAACTAAGCAAAGTGAATGGTACCGTTGCTTGGATGTGCACTCAAGGAGGAAGCATCCAATTAAGCTAGGGGCCAGCGAGCTCCGGCAGTTTCTTTAATCTGAGTCGTACTACTGATTTATTGGATCCAGAATTGGTCGACGAGCCGGCATGTGATGGAAGGTAGCTGTAATTAGCCAGCTGCTAAGCTTGTGAAAAATAAAGCATGCTGCTAAACTGCGTTGTTGCTCTTATTTTTAATTTTGCAGACATGGGTGACAATACATGCATGGTGCAGGAGGTAAGCAGGGTGACCTTCCCTTCCTCATCGTGAACACAACTATCACCCGACTAATTAAATTAAATTGAGAAAGAAAAGATTATTGGGTTAGATCATCTTCAACATATGCCTAAAAATATTCGCAGTGTCAAACGAAACTGTCATTTGATATATTTTGAGCCCTGAATTTTTGTATGTATTTTGAAAAAAAGGCAGCTCCAGCAGATGCCCTACCTCTGTATGATGTCAAAATAATTTGCTACTCACCCGCAAAAATAAATAAATGATTTGCTACTGTTTTAAAATTTTGCTACAAATGCTGCAAAATTGTAACACCTCGGCTGCCTAAAACCAAAACGTTTTGTCGAGAACCCAACCGTCGCGAAGACTTCCCTGCAGCCAACCATTGCCACCCCACGCCAATTCCGGACAGTTCTCACCGCCACACATCGTCACCACGACTCCGCCGGCCTCCCCCATCCATATCGTCAACCTGCTGCTCGGGACGTCCGCCGCAACCCCCGCGACTATTGCCGAATCTCGAGACACTGCCAACTAATTCCTTAGATTGTAGACATTCTCCGGCCCGCCGCCACCCAATATGGTCGCCACGGCACCATCATCACCCACTGACGATGATTAGCTACCGACATGATCGACGGCGAAAGTTCGAAGGCACAACCAAAGATCAGTTGAGAGACTCTCGAGTTAACGGTTGACTCATGTACCTAGCTTGCGCGACAAATCGTGACATCACGTTTGTTGTGAGCAAACTGAGGCAGTTTGTTCCCAGTCCGGGCGATGGACATTGGCATGATACTGAAAAAGTAATGTGCTATATGAAAGGTACCATGGGTCTTGGACTTGACTATATCGCATACCTGCTCGAAGGATATAGTGATGCAAATTGAATTTTTTTGATGTTGATGAGATGAAGGTCATAAGTGAATATGTGTTTACACTTTGAAGTGGAATTGTTTCATGGAAGTCTAACAAGAAGACTATCTTAACAAAGTAGACGACGAAGGCAGAACTCACAACATTAGACATATCTTGTACCAAAGCAGAATGGCCTCATGAGCTGTTGATGGACTGGCCAGTGATTGAAAAGCCAATTCTGGACATCATTATGAAATGAGACAATCAGAAAGTTATTGTCAAGGCAAAGAGTCTAAAAGAAAAAAATCACAAAGGATATCAGGAGGAGATTAAAGTCTGTCAGGCATTTAAGAAACTCCGGAGTAATAACATTCGATTAGTTGGCTAAAAACGTGTTGTGATAGAAAATGCATCGAGGGAGATGAGTATGAGACCCACATGAGTTGTTATGGTGGTAACCCATCTATGTGATTGGAGATCACGTGAAATAGGACTTGGGGGAAACAATCTATTGGTTAACTAAGGAAAGTAACCTTACTAACCCACTACCTTGGAGATTCAATACTCTCGGAATCTGTAAGGAAGGTTAACGGTTGTCTTAATGTGTTTTGAGACATGTACAAGCAAGATGCTATCCTACAGAGCAATCTTTGAAAGAACATAGCTATATGCACCTGACTGCTAATCACTATCTATGAGATAGGCTGGTCTGTGTAAACTCATGAATATGCCAGGGATGTGACTAATATGCTCCACCCATGGGGTCAGCCTTCGGAATCTCGGTACTGTTAAGACAAGGGGTGAAACGTGTTTACACCAAATTGACAATTCAAGGCATATTCCATTGTTTAGTTGTGTGGACGAGTGTAGATTTTTGCTCTATATGGATGTTCCACATTAAATAGCCACCACGGAAAATACTAGTATATCAAAACAACGTTTAGAACAAAGGACAACACTATGGACCTTTGGGGTCTGGTGGAGAATCGTTGAAATATAGAGTGGGCTTTAGGCCCATGAAACAATTTCAGAAAAATATTTAAAGGCCCATGTAGGTGTCATGACATGAAAAGGTGGTTGGAAGTTTAGTACCACCCCAAAAGGGGAAGAAGTTTTGGCCACCCTTAAAAGTGATTCTCTTTCACATGCTATTGGACCTTGAAATGAGGAGTCATTCTAGCATGTCCTCCTCTGTTGACCACCTCACCATGCCACGTAACGCCCAGTCTGCCGGCATGTCATGTTTCGTGATTGATCCGAGCCGAGCTCAGACCTATGCCTTGTATGCACTTAATTTTTGTCGGTCCAAAACAGATAATTAACTTATAATTAATTATGAGTCATTAATGGACGCACCACGAATCTAAGATGCCGGTTCGTCGGTCTAGCCCATGTCTCCCTCCACAACCGACTATATATTGGAGGTGTCGACAACCCTAGCCGCCATTAGGGATGGCAATGGGTACCTATTACACACGCACCCGGCAGCTAAAAACTCCATTGAGCTAAGGGTATGGGATAAAAACTTACCCATGCGTATATAAATAGGGAAATTTCAAACCCATCGGGCACAACGGGTATTAAAGAAAATATGCCCTAGAGGCAATAACAAAGTTGTTATTTTATATTTCCTTATTTCATAATAAATATTTATTATTCATACTAGAATTGTATTAACCGGAAACTTGATACATGTGTGGATACATAGACAAAATACCGTGTCCCTAGTAAGCCTCTACTAGACTAGCTCGTTGATCAAAGATGGTTAAGTTTCCTAACCATAGACATGTGTTCTCATATGATAAACGGGATCACATCATTAGGAGAATGATGTGATGGACAAGACCCATTCGTTAGCTTAGCATTACGATCGTTCAGTTTTATTGCTATTGCTTTCTTCATGTCAAATACATATTCCTTCGACTATGAGATTATGCAACACCCGGATACCGGAGGAATGCCTTGTGTGTATCAAACGTCACAACGTAACTGGGTGATTATAAAGATGCTCTATAGGTATCTCCAAAGGTGTTTGTTCAGTTGGTATAGATCAAGATTAGGATTTGTCACTCCGAATATCAGAGAGGTATCTCTGGACCCTCTCGGTAATACACATCATAAGAAGCCTTGCAAGCAAAGTGACTAATGAGTTAGTTGCAAGATGATGTATTACGGGATGAGTAAAGAGACTTACCGGTAACGAGATTGAACTAGATATGAAGATACCGACGATCGAATGTTGGGCAAGTAACATACCGATGGACAAAGGGAATAATGTATGTTGTCATAACGGTTCGACCGGTAAAGATCTTCATAGAATATGTGGGAGCCAATATGATCATCCTAGTTCCACTATTGGTTATTGACCGGAGAGGTGTCTCGGTCATGTCTACATAGTTCTCGAAACCGTAGGGTCCGCACGCTTAACATTCGATGACGATATAGTATAATATGAGTTATGTGATTTGGTGACCGAATGTTGTTTGGAGTCCTGGATGAGATCACGGACATTATGAGGAGTCTCGAAATGGTCGAGAGGTAAAGATTTATACATAGGACAATGATATTCGGACACCGGAAGTGTTCCGGGTACATATAGGTCACCAGAAGGGGTTCCGGGCACCCCGACAAAGATATGGGCTTAATGGGCTAAGGGAAGGGACAGACCAGTGATACGTCTCCAACATATCTATAATTTTTTATTGTTCCATGCTATTATATTACCCGTTTTGGATGTTTATGGGCTTTACTTTACACTTTTATATCATTTTTGGGACTAACCTACTAACCGGAGGCCCAGCCCGAATTGCTGTTTTTTTGCCTATTTCAGTGTTTCAAAGAAAAGGAATATCAAACGGAGTCCAAACGGAATGAAACATTCGGAAGCGATCTTTTTGGAACAAACGCAATCCAGGAGACTTGTAGTGGACGTCAAGAAGCAGCCGAGGCGGCCCCGAGGGTGCCTGGTGCGCCCTAGGGGGGTGGGCGCACCCCCACCCTTGTGGGCCCCTCATGGCTCCACCGACCTACTTCTTCCTCCTATATATATCTACGTACCCCGAAAACACCCAAGAGAACCACGAAAACCTATTTCCACCACCGCAACCTTCTGTATCCACGGGATCCCAACTAGGAGCCTTTTCCGGTGCTCCGCCGGAGGGGGAATCGATCACGAAGGGCCTCTACATCATCGCCAAGGCCTCTCCTATGAGTTGTGAGTAGTTTACCACAGATCTTTGGGTCCATAGTTATTAGCTAGATGGCTTGTTCTCTCTCTTTGAATCTCAATACAAAGTTCTCCTCCATCTTCTTGGAGATCTATTCGATGTAACTCTTTTTGCGGTGTGAGATCCGATGAATTGTGGGTTTATGATCAAGTTTATCTAGGAGAAATATTTGAATCTCCTCTGAATTCTTTTATGTATGATTTGTTATCTTTGCAAGTCTCTTCGAATTATCAGTTTGGTTTGGCCTACTAGATTTTCTTTCAAAGGGAGAAGTGCTTAGCTTTGGGTTCAATCTTGCGGTGTCCTTTTCCAGTGACCGCAGGGGCAGCAAGGCACGTATTGTATTGTTGCCATCGAGGATAAAAAGATGGGTTTTATATCATATTGCTTGAGTTTATCCCTCTACATCATGTCATCTTTCCTAATGCGTTACTCTGTTCTTATGAACTTAATACTCTAGATGCATGCTAGATAGCGGTCGATGTGTTGAGTAATAGTAGTAGATGCAGGCAGGAGTCGGTCTACTTGTTGCGGACGTGATGCCTATATACATGATCATGCCTAGATAATCTCATAACTATGCACTTTTCTATCAATTGCTCGACAGTAATTTGTTCACCCACTGTAATACTTATGCCATCTTGAGAGAAGCCACTAGTGAAACCTATGGCCCCCGGGTCCATCTTTTATCATATAAGTTTCCAATCTACTTTATTTTGAAAATTTTACTTTCCAATCTATATCATAAAAATACCAAAAATATTTATCTTATCTTATTACCTCTATCGGATCTCACTTTCGCAAGTGGCCATGAAGGGATTGACAACCCCTTTATCGCATTGGTTGTGAGGTTCTTGTTTGTTTGTGTAGGTACGAGGGACTTGTTAGGAGCCTCCTACTGGATTGATACCTTGGTTCTGAAAACTGAGGGAAATACTTACGCTACTTTGCTGCATCACCCTTTCCTCTTCAAGGGAAAACCAACGCAGTGCTCAAGAGGTAGCAACCAGCCCACAAGGGGCTGGTGCTCCCCTCCACTAGCCCGGCCAACCCTAGGGAAATGAAAGGGGGGAGGGAAAGTCCCTCCTTCCTTTCCCTCTTGAGGGAGAAAGGAAAGGGGGGGCACCTCCCCTTCCTTCCCCTGGCCCCTATACAAGGAAGGGAGGGGGGCGAACCAGGGCAGGAGCCCAAGTGGGATTCAGCCCCACTTGGGGCGCCCCTTGGCCTCTTCCCTCTTTCTACCACCTATATATATGAGGAGGGGGGCTCCTAACACATACAAGACAATTGCCTAGCCGTGTGTGGCGCCCCCCTCCACCATTTACACCCCCGGTCATATTTTCGTAGTGCTTAGGCGAAGCCCTGGGAGGATCACTTCACCATCACACCGTCGTGCTGACGGAACTCATCTACTACCTCGACGACTTGCTGGATCAAGAAGGCGAGGGATGTCACCGAGGTGAACGTGTGCAGAACTCGGAAATGCCGTACGTTCGGTACTCAATCGGTGGATTGCATAGAAAGTTCGACTACATCAACCGCGTTGTGAAATGCTTCTGCTTACGGTCTACGAGGGTACGTAGACACACTCACCCCCTCGTTGCTATGCATCTCCTAGATAGATCTTGCGTGAGCGTAGGAAATATTTTGAAATTGCATGCTACGTTCCCAACGCGTATGGCATGCGATCGTATAACTCATACCCGTATACCCATATATGCTTGTATCTGTACTTCTGTATAATATCTCACAAGTACAACCCAATTACATGTACACTTTGTCATGCTTCATTAACTTAAAAGTATGACTAACTGACAGATTCTATTAATCATTGTGTGTTGTTGTTTTGATATGTTGTTGTTTATGAGAAACATATGTTGTTTATTGGAATTTGTTGTTATTTATGATGTCCTCTTTTTTTAATTGTATACTCTCTGTTATGATGTGTTGTTATGTATAATTATACCAAAAGTCCTATTCTCATCTCGAGCTCAAATGACCTCTGATAAACTGTAAAACCGGAAATAATACTAAACAAATTTTCAAAAAATATAATTTTTTGTGGTAAACTTTGAAAAATGTTTTGTATCCTTGCAATATTATAGCGCGAAATGACATTCCACTACTAGGGAAAAGCCTAGCAGCAGTGCGGGTTTTAGGCCTATCAGTAGCGCGGGCAGGAGCGCTACTGATAAGGCGCTACAACTAATGCTTAGCAATAGCGCGCCTAGACCCACGCTGCTGCTAAATTGACTTAGTAGTAGCGCTTCTTTAGAACAGCGCTACTGGTAATTAGTAGTAGCGCTTCTCCTCTCCCGCACTACTACTATTATTTAGTATTTTATTTCTTTTTTATTTCATGTTGTATTCATACATCTTTACACAAGTTTTCATACAAGAGGAATTTAGAGATGGTTTTTACATCATAATGAGTTATTACATCATGGAGAATGGAGATTAGCCTGTCTCCAATTCTTGCCTTTCGCTGAATGTTACTTCCAAGAACCTCCTTGCGAATGTCCATACATTTCTTCCATTCTTTGATGAACATGTGTTCACGGGTTTTAGAAATCCGATATGCATAGGTGAGCTCCATAGATTTACCTGGCAGTATGTTCAGAACTGAGAGGCGACCATGCAGAGACATCATATGAGGCACACAATCTATCGGGAGTTTCTGTTGAAAAACATAATAATAACTTCGTAGTTAGCAATGATGTACTAGTTTTAGAAGTATGCAAAAGATGTACGGATGTCGTAATAGTAAAAAATCTTACCAAGGTATCTCCAGAGAAGTTACCGTGGTTCAACACATGCACTAGTGGCACGTATTCACCATAATTTGGAGGAGTTCGATAATAGTCATTGTAATTCTCAAGAAGAGTACAAAATGCGATCAGATGATTTTTCTCCTTATACGTTAATTCGGTGCCATCGGTGTAGTGGGTTTTATCTGTTGGGGAACGTTGCAGAAAACAAAAATTTTCCTACTCGTTTCACCAAGATCATCTAGGAGTTCATCTAGCAACGAGTGATTAGATGCATCTACATACCTTTGTAGATCGCGAGCGGAAGCGTTCAAAAGAACGGTGATGATGTAGTCGTACTCGACGTGATCCAAATCACCGATGACCAGCGCCGAACGGACGGCACCTCCGCGTTCAACACACGTATGGAACAGCCACGTCTCCTCCTTCTTGATCCAGCAAGGGAGGGAGGAGAGGTTGAGGGAGATGGCACCAGCAGCAGCACGACGGCGTGGTGTTGATGGAGCTGCAGTACTCCGGCAGAGCTTCGCTAAGCACTATGGAGGAGGAGGAGGTGTTGGGGAGGGAGAAGGAGGCAACCAAAGGCCGATGCGTTCAGGTATGAAGTCCCTCCTCTCCCCCACTATATATAGGGGTGCCAAGGGGGGGTGGCCGGCCCTAGGAGATCCAATCTCCTAGGGGGTGCGGCGGCCTAGGGGGGTTTCCCTCCCCCCCCAAGGCGCCTAGGAGGTGCCTTACCCTCCTAGGACTCTTCCCCTTCTAAACCCTAGGCGCATGGGCCTATGTGGGGCTGGTGCCCTTGGCCCATTAGGCCAAGGCGCACCCCCTTACAGCCCATGTGGCCCCCCGGGACAGGTGGACCCACCCGGTGGACCCCCGGGACCCTTCCGGTGGTCCCGGTACAATACCGATAACCCCGAAACTTGTTCCGATGCCCGAAACAGGACTTCCCATATATAAATCTTTATCTCCGGACCATTCCGGAACTCCTCGTGACGTCCGGGATCTCATCCGGGACTCCGAACAACATTCGGGTTACTGCATATACATATCCCTACAACCCTAGCGTAACCGAACCTTAAGTGTGTAGACCCTACGGGTTCGGGAGACAAGCAGACATGACCGAGACGACTCTCCGGTCAATAACCAACAGCGGGATCTGGATACCCATGTTGGCTCCCACATGCTCCACGATGATCTCATCGGATGAACCACGATGTCGAGGATTCTATCAACCCCGTACGCTATTCCCTTTGTCTATCGATATGTTACTTGCCCGAGATTCGATCGTCGGTATCCCAATACCTTGTTCAATCTCGTTACCGGCAAGTCACTTTACTCGTACCGTAATGCATGATCCCGTGACCAGACACTTGGTCACTCTGAGCTCATTATGATGATGCATTACCGAGTGGGCCCAGTGATACCTCTCCGTCATACAGAGTGACAAATCCCAGTCTTGATCCATGTCACCCAACAGACACTTTCGGAGATACCCGTAGTCTACCTTTATAGTCACCCAGTTACGTTGTGACGTTTGGCATACCCAAAGCACTCCTACGGTATCCGGGAGTTACACGATCTCATGGTCTAAGGAAAAGATACTTTGACATTGCAAAACTCTAGCAAACGAACTATACGATCTTGTGCTATGTTTAGGATTGGGTCTCGTCCATCACATCATTCTCCTAATGATGTGATCTCGTTATCAATGACATCCAGTGTCCATAGTCAGGAAATCATGACTATCTGTTGATCAACGAGCTAGTCAACTAGAGGCTCACTAGGGACATGTCGATGTCTGTTATTCACACATGTATTACGATTTCCGGATAACACAATTATAGCATGAATAAAGACAATTATCATGAACAAGGAAATATAATAATAATGCTTTTATTATTGCCTCTAGGGCATATTTCCAACAGTCTCCCACTTGCACTAGAGTCAATAATCTAGTTACATTGTGATGAATCGAACACCCATGGAATTCTGGTGTTGATCATGTTTTGCTCTAGGGAGAGGTTTAGTCAACGGATCTGCTACATTCAGGTCCGTATGTACTTTACAAATCTCTATGTCTCCATCTTGAACATTTTCACGAATGGAGTTGAAGCGACGCTTGATGTGCCTTGTCTTCTTGTGAAACCTGGGCTCCTTGGCACGTGCAATAGCTCCAGTGTTGTCACAGAAGAGCTTGATCGGCCCCGACGCATTGGGTATGACTCCTAGGTCGGTGATGAACTCCTTCACCCATATTGCTTCATGTGCTGCCTCCGAGGCTGCCATGTACTCCGCTTCACATGTAGATCCCGCCACGACGCTTTGCTTGCAACTGCACCAGCTTACTGCCCCACCATTCAAAATATACACGTATCCGGTTTGTGACTTAGAGTCATCCAGATCTGTGTCGAAGCTAGCGTCGACGTAACCCTTTACGACGAGCTCTTCATCACCTCCATAAACGAGAAACATTTCCTTAGTCCTTTTCAGGTACTTCAGGATATTCTTGACCGCTGTCCAGTGTTCCTTGCCGGGATTACTTTGGTACCTTCCTACCAAACTTACGCAAGGTTTACATCAGGTCTGGTACACAGCATGGCATACATAATAGAACCTATGGCTGAGGCATAGGGGATGACGCTCATCTCTTCTATATCTTCTGCCGTGGTCGGACATTGAGCTGAGCTCAATTTCATACCCTGCAACACAGGCAAGAACCCCTTCTTGGATTGATCCATATTGAACTTCTTCAATATCTTATCAAGGTATGTGCTTTGTGAAAGACCTATGAGGTGTCTCGATCTATCTCTATAGATTTTGATGCCTAATATATAAGCAGCTTCTCCAAGGTCCTTCATTGAAAAACTTTTATTCAAGTAGGCCTTGATGCTGTCCAAGAGTTCTATATCATTTCCCATCAAAAGTATGTCATCTACATATAATATGAGAAATGCTACAGAGCTCCCACTCACTTTCTTGTAAACGCAGGCTTCTCCATAAGTCTGTGTAAACCCAAACGCTTTGATCATCTCATCAAAGCGAATGTTCCAACTCCGAGATGCTTGCACCAGCCCATAAATCGAGCGTTGGAGCTTGCACACTTTGTCAGCACTCTTAGGATCGACAAAACCTTCCGGCTGCATCATATACAATTCTTCCTTAAGGAAACCATTAAGGAATGCCGTTTTGACGTCCATTTGCCATATTTCGTAATCATAGAATGCGGCAATTGCTAACATGATTCGGACGGACTTCAGCTTCGCTACCGGTGAGAAAGTCTCATCGTAGTCAACCCCTTGAACTTGTCGATAACCCTTAGCGACAAGCCGAGCTTTATAGATGGTCACATTACCATCCGCGTCTGTCTTCTTCTTAAAGATCCATTTATTTTCTATGGCTCGCCGTTCAACGGGCAAGTCAGTCAAAGTCCATACTTCGTTTTCATACATGGATCCTATCTCGGATTTCATGGCTTCTAGCCATTTGTCGGAATCCGGGCCCGCCATCGCTTCTTCATAGTTCGAAGGTTCACCGTTGTCTAACAACATGATTTCCAAGACAGGGTTGCCGTACCACTCTGGTGCGGAACGTGTCCTTGTGTCCACTAGTAGGACTCCTCCCCCTTGGAAACCCTAGGCGCATGGGCCTTGTGGGGCTGGTGCCCTTGGCCCAAGCAGGCCAAGGCGCACCCCCTACAGCCCATGTGGCCCCCGGGGATGGGTGGCCCCACCCGGTGGGCCCCCGGGACCCCTCCGGTGGTCCCGGTACAATACCGATAACCCCGAAACTTGTCCCGATGCCCGAAACAGGACTTCCCATATATAAATCTTTACCTCCGGACCATTCCGGAACTCCTCGTGACGTCCGGGATCTCATACGGGACTCCGAACAACATTCGGGTTACTGCATATACATATCCCTACAACCCTAGCGTAACCGAACCTTAAGTGTGTAGACCCTACGGGTTCGGGAGACAAGCAGACATGACCGAGACGACTCTCTGGTCAATAACCAACAGCGGGATCTGGATACCCATGTTGGCTCCCACATGCTCCACGATGATCTCATCGGATGAACCATGATGTCGAGGATTCTATCAACCCCGTACGCTATTCCCTTTGTCTATCGATATGTTACTTGCCCGAGATTCGATCGTCGGTATCCCAATACCTCGTTCAATCTCGTTACCGGCAAGTCACTTTACTCGTACCGTAATGCATGATCCCGTGACCAGACACTTGGTCACTCTGAGCTCATTATGATGATGCATTACCGAGTGGGCCCAGTGATACCTCTCCGTCATACGGAGTGACAAATCCCAGTCTTGATCCATGTCACCCAATAGACACTTTCGGAGATACCCGTAGTCTACCTTTATAGTCACCCAGTTACGTTGTGACGTTTGGCATACCCAAAGCACTCCTACGGTATCCGGGAGTTACACGATCTCATGGTCTAAGGAAAAGATACTTTGACATTGCAAAACTCTAGCAAACGAACTATACGATCTTGTGCTATGTTTAGGATTGGGTCTTGTCCATCACATCATTCTCCCAATGATGTGATCTCGTTATCAATGACATCCAGTGTCCATAGTCAGGAAACCATGACTATCTGTTGATCAACGAGCTAGTCAACTAGAGGCTCACTAGGGACATGTCGGTGTCTGTTATTCACACATGTATTACGATTTCCGGATAACACAATTATAGCATGAATAAAGACAATTATCATGAACAAGGAAATATAATAATAATGCTTATTATTATTGCCTCTAGGGCATATTTCCAACAGTCTCCCACTTGCACTAGAGTCAATAATCTAGTTACATTGTGATGAATCGAACACCCATGGAATTCTGGTGTTGATCATGTTTTGCTCTAGGGAGAGGTTTAGTCAACGGATCTGCTACATTCAGGTCCGTATGTACTTTACAAATCTCTATGTCTCCATCTTGAACATTTTCACGAATGGAGTTGAAGCGACGCTTGATGTGCCTTGTCTTCTTGTGAAACCTGGGCTCCTTGGCAAGTGCAATAGCTCCAGTGTTGTCACAGAAGAGCTTGATCGGCCCCGACGCATTGGGTATGACTCCTAGGTCGGTGATGAACTCCTTCACCCATATTGCTTCATGTGCTGCCTCCGAGGCTGCCATGTACTCCGCTTCACATGTAGATCCCGCCACGACGCTTTGCTTGCAACTGCACCAGTTCACTGCCCCACCATTCAAAATATACACGTATCCGGTTTGTGACTTAGAGTCATCCAGATCTGTGTCGAAGCTAGAGTCGACGTAACCCTTTACGACGAGCTCTTCGTCACCTCCATAAACGAGAAACATTTCCTTAGTCCTTTTCAGGTACTTCAGGATATTCTTGACCGCTGTCCAGTGTTCCTTGCCGGGATTACTTTGGTACCTTCCTACCAAACTGACGGCAAGGTTTACATCAGGTCTGGTACACATCATGGCATACATAATAGAACCTATGGCTGAGGCATAGGGGATGACGCTCATCTCTTCTATATCTTCTGCCGTGCTCGGACATTGAGCTGAGCTCAATTTCATACCTTGGAACACAGGCAAGAACCCCTTCTTGGATTGATCCATATTGAACTTCTTCAATATCTTATCAAGGTATGTGCTTTGTGAAAGACCTATGAGGCGTCTTGATCTATCTCTATAGATTTTGATGCCTAATATATAAGCAGCTTCTCCAAGGTCCTTCATTGAAAAACTTTTATTCAAGTAGGCCTTGATGCTGTCCAAGAGTTCTATATCATTTCCCATCAAAAGTATGTCATCTACATATAATATGAGAAATGCTACAGAGCTCCCACTCACTTTCTTGTAAACGTAGGCTTCTCCATAAGTCTGTGTAAACCCAAACGCTTTGATCATCTCATCAAAGCGAATGTTCCAACTCCGAGATGCTTGCACCAGCCCATAAATCGAGCGTTGGAGCTTGCACACTTTGTCAGCATTCTTAGGATCGACAAAACCTTCCGGCTGCATCATATACAATTCTTCCTTAAGGAAACCATTAAGGAATGCCGTTTTGACGTCCATTTGCCATATTTTGTAATCATAAAATGCGGCAATTGCTAACATGATTCGGACGGACTTCAGCTTCGCTACCGGTGAGAAAGTCTCATCGTAGTCAACCCCTTGAACTTGTCGATAACCCTTAGCGACAAGCCGAGCTTTATAGATGGTCACATTACCATCCGCGTCTGTCTTCTTCTTAAAGATCCATTTATTTTCTATGGCTCGCCGCTCAACGGGCAAGTCAGTCAAAGTCCATACTTTGTTTTCATACATGGATCCTATCTCGGATTTCATGGCCTCTAGCCATTTGTCGGAATCCGGGCCCGCCATCGCTTCTTCATAGTTCGAAGGTTCACCGTTGTCTAACAACATGATTTCCAAGACAGGGTTGTCGTACCACTCTGGTGCGGAACGTGTCCTTGTGGACCTTCGGATTTCAGTAGGGGCTTGATTACAAGTATCTTGATCATTTTCATTAACTTCCTGTCTAGTCGGTGCAGGCACCTCAGGAACATTTTCTTGAGTTGCGCCATTTTCCGGTTCAAGAGGTAATACTTCATCAAGCTCTACTTTCCTCCCACTTACTTCTTTCGAGAGAAATTCTTTCTCCAGAAAGGACCCATTCTTGGCAACAAAGATCTTGCCTTCGGATCTGAGGTAGAAGGTGTACCCAATAGTTTCTTTTGGGTACCCTATGAAGACGCATTTTTCCGATTTGGGTTCGAGCTTTTCAGGTTGAAGTTTCTTGACATAAGCATCGCATCCCCAAACTTTTAGAAATGACAGCTTAGGTTTCTTCCCAAACCATAATTCATACGGTGTCGTCTCAACGGATTTCGACGGAACCCTATTTAAAGTGAATGCGGCAGTCTCTAAAGCATAGCCCCAAAAAGAAAGCGGTAAATCGGTAAGAGACATCATAGATCGCACCATCTCTAACAGAGTGCGATTACGACGTTCGGACACACCATTACGCTGAGGTGTTCCAGGCGGCGTGAGTTGTGAAACTATTCCACATTTTCTTAAGTGTGCCCCAAACTCGTGACTCAAGTATTCTCCTCCACGATCTGATCGTAGAAACTTGATTTTCCTGTCACGTTGATTTTCAACCTCACTCTGAAATTCCTTGAACTTTTCAAAGGTTTCAGACTTGTGTTTCATTAAGTAGATATACCCATACCTACTTAAATCATCAGTGAGGGTGAGAACATAATGATAGCCACCGCGAGCCTCAACACTCATCGGACCGCATACATCAGTATGTATGATTTCCAATAAGTCGGTTGCTCGCTCCATTGTTCCTGAGAACGGAGTCTTGGTCATTTTACCCATAAGGCATGGTTCGCACGTGTCAAATGATTCATAATCAAGAGACTCTAAAAGTCCATCAGCATGGAGCTTCTTCATGCGTTTGACACCTATGTGACCAAGGCGGCAGTGCCACAAGTATGTGGGACTATCATTATCAACCTTACTTCTTTTGGTACTCACACTATGAATATGTGTAGCATCACGTTCGAGATTCATAAGGAATAAACCATTCACCATAGGAGCATGACCATAAAACATATCTCTCATAAAAATGGAACAACCATTATTCTCAGATTTAAAAGAGTAGCCATCTCGAATTAAACGAGATCCCGATACAATGTTCATGCTCAAAGCTGGCACTAAATAACAATTATTAAGGTTTAAAACTAATCCCGAAGGGAGATGCAGAGGTAGCGTGCCGACGGCGATCACATTGACCTTGGAACCATTCCCGACGCGCATCGTCACCTCGTCCTTTGCCAGTTTCCGCTTATTCCGCAGCCCCTGCTTTGAGTTACAAATGTGAGCAACTGCACCGGTATCAAATACCCAGGAGCTACTACGGGCACTAGTAAGGTACACATCAATTACATGTATATCACATATACCTTTTGTTTTGCCGGCCTTCTTATCCGCTAAGTACTTAGGGCAGTTCCGCTTCCAGTGACCGCTTCCCTTGCAATAAAAGCACTCAGTCTCGGGCTTGGGTCCATTCTTTGACTTCTTCCCAGCAGCTTGCTTGCCGGGCGCGGCAACCTCCTTGCCGTCCTTCTTGAAGTTCTTTTTACCCTTGCCTTTCTTGAACTTAGTGGTTTTATTGACCATCAACACTTGATGTTCCTTTCTGACTTGTACCTCTGCTGATTTCAGCATAGCAAATACTTCAGGAATGGTCTTTTCCATCCCCTGCATATTGAAGTTCATCACAAAGCTCTTGTAGCTTGGTGGAAGCGACTGGAGGATTCTGTCAATGACCGCATCATCCGGGAGATTAACTCCCAGCTGAGTCAAGCGGTTATGCAACCCAGACATAGTGAGTATGTGCTCACTGACAGAACTGTTTTCCTCCATCTTACAGCTGAAGAATTTGTCGGAGACTTCATATCTCTCGACCCGGGCATGAGCTTGGAAAACCATTTTCAGCTCTTGGAACATCTCATATGCTCCATGTCTCTCAAAACGCTTTTGGAGGCCCGGCTCTAGGCTGTAAAGCATGCCGCACTGAACGAGGGAGTAGTCATCGAAACGTGCCTGCCAAGCGTTCATAACGTCTTGTTCCGCAGGGAGAACGGGTGCGTCACCAAGCGGTGCTTGTAGGACATAATCTTTCTTGGAAGCTATGAGGATGATCCTCAGGTTCCGGACCCAGTCCGTATAGTTGCTGCCATCGTCTTTCAGCTTAGTTTTCTCTAGGAACGCGTTGAAGTTGAGGACTACGTTGGCCATTTGATCTACAAGACATATTGCAAAGATTTTAGACTAAGTTCATGATAATTAAGTTCAACTAATCAAATTATTAGTGAACTCCCACTTAGATTAAACATCCCTCTGGTCATCTAAGTATTACATGATCCGAGTTAAACTAGACCGTGTCCGATCATCACGTGAGACGGACTAGTCAACATCGGTGAACATCTTCATGTTGATCGTATCTTCTATACGACTCATGCTCGACCTTTCGGTCTTCTGTGTTCCGAGGCCATGTCTGTACATGCTAGGCTCGTCAAGTCAACCTAAGTGTTTGCATGTGTAAATCTATCTTACACCCGTTGTATGTGAACGTCTGAATAAAACACCCGATCATCATGTGGTGTTTTGAAACAGCGAACTGTCGCAACGGTGCACAGTTAGGGGAAACACTTCTTGAATTTATTGTGAGGGATCATCTTATTTACTACCGTCGTTCTAAGTAAACAAGATGCAAAACATGATAAACATCACATGCAATCAAATAATAAACGTGACATGATATGGCCAATATCACATAGCTCCTTTGATCTCCATCTTGGGGCTCCATGATCATCTTGTCACCGGCTTGACACCATGATCTCCATCATCATGATCTCCATCATCGTGTCTCCATGAAGTTGCTCGCCAACTATTACTTCTACTACTATGGCTAACGCGTTTAGCAATAAAGTAAAGTAATTTACATGGCGTTTCTTGATGACACGCAGGTCATATAAAAGAATAAAGACAACTCCTATGGCTCCTGCCGGTTGTCATACTCATCGACATGCAAGTCGTGAATCCTATTACAATAGCATGAACATCTCATACATCACATATAGATCATTCATCATTCATCACAACTTTGGCCATATCATATCACAAAACACTTGCTGCAAAAACAAGTTAGACGTCCTCTAATTGTTGTTGCAGGTTTTACGTGGCTGAATTAGGGTTCTAGCAAGAACGTCTTCTTACCTACGTTAAAGCCACAACGTGATTTGTCAACTTCTATTTACCCTTCATAAGGACCCTATTCATCGATTCCGCTCCAACTAAAGTAGGAGAGACAGACACCCGCCAGCCACCTTATGCAACTAGTGCATGTTAGTCGGTGGAACCAGTCTCACGTAAGCGTACGTGTAAGGTTGGTCCGGGCCGCTTCATCCCACAATACCGCTGAAGCAAGAAAGGACTAGTAACGGCAAGAAAGTTGACAAATATACGCCCACAAAAAATTGTGTTCTACTCGCGCAAGAAGAACTACGCATAGACCTAGCTCATGATGCCACTGTTGGGGAACGTTGCAGAAAACAAAAATTTTCCTACTCGTTTCACCAAGATCATCTAGGAGTTCATCTAGCAACGAGTGATTAGATGCATCTACATACCTTTGTAGATCGCGAGCGGAAGCGTTCAAAAGAACGGTGATGATGTAGTCGTACTCGACGTGATCCAAATCACCGATGACCAGCGCCGAACGGACGGCACCTCCGCGTTCAACACACGTACGGAACAGCCACGTCTCCTCCTTCTTGATCCAGCAAGGGAGGGAGGAGAGGTTGAGGGAGATGGCACCAGCAGCAGCACGACGGCGTGGTGTTGATGGAGCTGCAGTACTCCGGCAGAGCTTCGCTAAGCACTATGGAGGAGGAGGAGGTGTTGGGGAGGGAGAAGGAGGCAACCAAAGGCCGAGGCGTTCAGGTATGAAGTCCCTCCTCTCCCCCACTATATATAGGGGTGCCAAGGGGGGGTGGCCGGCCCTAGGAGATCCAATCTCCTAGGGGGTGCGGCGGCCTAGGGGGGGTTTCCCTCCCCCCCAAGGCACCTAGGAGGTGCCTTACCCTCCTAGGACTCTTCCCCTTCTAAACCCTAGGCGCATGGGCCTATGTGGGGCTGGTGCCCTTGGCCCATTAGGCCAAGGCGCACCCCCTTACAGCCCATGTGGCCCCCCGGGACAGGTGGACCCACCCGATGGACCCCCGGGACCCTTCCGGTGGTCCCGGTACAATACCGATAACCCCGAAACTTGTTCCGATGCCCGAAACAGCACTTCCCATATATAAATCTTTATCTCCGGACCATTCCGGAACTCCTCGTGACGTCCGGGATCTCATCCGGGACTCCGAACAACATTCGGGTTACTGCATATACATATCCCTACAACCCTAGCGTAACCGAACCTTAAGTGTGTAGACCCTACGGGTTCGGGAGACAAGCAGACATGACCGAGACGACTCTCCGGTCAATAACCAACAGCGGGATCTGGATACCCATGTTGGCTCCCACATGCTCCACGATGATCTCATCGGATGAACCACGATGTCGAGGATTCTATCAACCCCGTACGCTATTCCCTTTGTCTATCGATATGTTACTTGCCCGAGATTCGATCGTCGGTATCCCAATACCTCGTTCAATCTTGTTACCGGCAAGTCACTTTACTCGTACCATAATGCATGATCCCGTGACCAGACACTTGGTCACTCTGAGCTCATTATGATGATGCATTACCGAGTGGGCCCAGTGATACCTCTCCGTCATACGGAGTGACAAATCCTAGTCTTGATCCATGTCACCCAACAGACACTTTCGGAGATACCCGTAGTCTACCTTTGTAGTCACCCAGTTACGTTGTGACGTTTGGCATACCCAAAGCACTCCTACGGTATCCGGGAGTTACACGATCTCATGGTCTAAGGAAAAGATACTTTGACATTGCAAAACTCTAGCAAACGAACTATACGATCTTGTGCTATGTTTAGGATTGGGTCTTGTCCATCACATCATTCTCCCAATGATGTGATCTCGTTATCAATGACATCCAGTGTCCATAGTCAGGAAACCATGACTATCTGTTGATCAACGAGCTAGTCAACTAGAGGCTCACTAGGGACATGTCGGTGTCTGTTATTCACACATGTATTACGATTTCCGGATAACACAATTATAGCATGAATAAAGACAATTATCATGAACAAGGAAATATAATAATAATGCTTATTATTATTGCCTCTAGGGCATATTTCCAACATTATCTACCATCTTCCGCACAGTCTTTGAAGAATCAAAATAAGCTGTCAATGGAAATAAGCTATCAACTATTTTGAAATAAACAATATAAATTAGTTAATAACTATGTTTGAGAAACTCACATAGCGGTACAATCGGAAGCGTATCAACAAGGACCCAAATGTCCATATTGTCTTGCTCGATGTCAGGATCACCAAGATCCATGGTGACAATCATACCCTCATAAAAACCATACATTTTGCAAAGTGCTTCCCAATTTTGGCAACCAAAATGGGTTACGCTCTGAGCATTGCACAGATTTACTTCAAAATCCATATCATGATGGGTCCTCAGGTGTATTTTCTTTGTTTCGAAATTTTCATGGTCTTCAAAACCCATCCTCTCCAAGACATAGCGTCTTGCATGGCATGGGATAAGCTAGTCGAATTGTAAAATATGAAAATTAGACGTTGAAATAGTTGAAGTCATGCTTAATTACGAAAAAAAACACTTGTCGTAGGTTGTTGCGTACCATTTCACAATCTAAGGTCTCCTCGAGCTTAATGCTGAAGCGCCGATCTTCGTCCAGCCGAACAAACCTGTCGCACATACCTCGATCGTCGTGGCACCAGCTACACTCCCCTGGGAGACTGTCGTCGTCCGAGTACGACATTTCCTACAATCATAATTCAAAGATTAAACTTGTACATATTCTAGCACAAGTCATGCCAGAATTCAAGAAAAAAATCCGGCATGACCTTTGCTAAAAAAGGACATATCGAGCGCCTGAAATTTGCCGAAACGGAAATTAATCAACACTCCGGCAAAACATAGTCCACTCGGAGATGTAAACTGAACATGAACGGCCACTTGGGCAACCACATATCCTATTTGAGCAACAACACAAGATATACAAGGATATTTGGCTGGTCTCACCTCGATGTCGGAGGGGGTCGGTGACTGGGACGACGGCGGGGATGTCGGAGGGGGTCGGTGACGGGGACGACGGTGGTCACCTGAAACCATATAAGTTATCACTAATACATCCCGAATAATTGCTTAAACTAAAAAATAACAACAAATATGACATGTTCAACTAGTTTTATTAATTCAACTAGTTCTTGCTAAATATAAACTTACTATAAATAGAAAAAAACTAGTTCTTTCTAAAAATAAAGTAGTTCAACTAGTTATATTAATTATCTTACTAAAAATACATTAGTTCTATTAATTCAACTAGTTCAACTAGTTTATTAATTTACTTACTAAACTAGTTCAACTACAACTAAAGTAGTTCAACTACCACTACTACTACTAAAAATCTAGTACTAACTAAGCAACATCTAGTACTAGTTATGAACCCTAAATTAACATCTACTACTACTAAATCTAGTACTAACTAGTGGCAGGGGGTGGGGGCGACGAAGAGGTAGCTAGGGGCGGCGAGGACGAGGGCGGTGGGAGGAGGGCTGCCGGCGGAGGAGGGAGGAGGGGCGGCCGCAGGCGGAGGGAGGAGGGCGGCGGCGGAGGAGGGAGGGGCGGCCGCAGGCGGAGGGAGGATGTGCGAGGAGGAGGGAGGAGGGACGGAAGGAGGGGAGTACCTCGGCGGCAGACGGACGAAGGCGGCGGCGGCGGCGACGCACGACGACGGTTACGCGGGCGAGAGTGAGAGTGTGAGTGAGAGGGCCGGTCGTGCGCGTGGGGATAAGGTAGGGATAGTTGTAGCGCGTTTGCCAAAACGCGCTACAGCTAATCTGAATAGTAGTAGCGCTTTTCATATAAACCGCTACTGCTAAGTGTAACTATACAAAAAATACGTCAACGCAAAAATACATTGGCCATCAATGATCTTTTTGTGTACAATCTGAATTGTCAATATGAGTCCTCTCCGGTAGGAACCGGAAAGGACTCATATTGCGGCCACAAATTTTACACACAGAGTTCAGTGAAGACCAACTGGTTGTGGTAGTTTCAGAAATAACATATTTAAGATGGTAAACACCCTGTTCTCGGAGCGAGGTGGGACTAAACTTGTGGGCTGATCTTAGCAGTAGCGGTTTTCCTAGAAGCGCGCTGCTGCTAACTTCTATAGCAGTAGCGTTGTTTAGTATAG